>NC_069501.1:673627036-673664536 GCF_027579735.1 Bombina bombina | reverse complement strand
TAGTTGGGCTCAGGAGCAGCAGTGCACTACTGGATGCCAGCTGATGAATGGTGTCTATGCGTTTATGCCTTTTGCCATGTGCTAACCAGTGTGCTCACCTAGATAACAGTAGGGCATTGCTGCTCCCGAGCAGACTTTAAAGGACTAGTAAATACTGTAGATTTGTATAAACAAAAAATGCATGATAACAAGACCATGCAATAGCACTTAAAGGGACAGTATACACTCATTTTCATATAACTGCATGTAATAGACACTACTATAAAGAATAAGATGCAGAGATACTGATATAAAAATCCAGTATAAAACTGTTTAAAAACTTACTTAGAAGCTCTCAGTTTAGCTCTGTCTAAAAGGTAGCTGGAAAGCCCACTGCAAGTGGGAAATAAGACACTCCCCCTTCTTTTGCATATGAAAAGACCCTTTACACAAACAGGAGCAAGCTGGAGTAGGTAGCTGACGGTATTCACATAAAACTTTGGGGCTTGGTTAGGAGTCTGAAAATCAGAGCAATATTATTTAAAAATAAGCAAAACTATACATTTAAAAAAAAAAAAAAAACTTTATGGGCTATATAAATAGATCTACAAAACATTTATGCAAAGAAAAAATGAGTGTATAATGTCCCTTTAATCTGAGGTTCAAATGAGTAGTGTATATTTATTTTTTTTCCTAACAATTTTCAAAATTGTCTCTTTCCACTCCCACTGCACATGTGACAGCTATCAGCCAATCACAAATGCATATACTTATATTCTGTGTATTCTTGCACATGCTCAATAGGAGCTGGTGGCTCAAAAATGTAAATAGAAAAAGACTGTGCACATTTTGTTAATGGAAGTAAATTGGAAAGTTGTTTAAAATGACATGCTCTATCTGAATAATGAAAGTTTAATTTTGGCTTGTTTCCCTTTTAACTCTAGTTATATGCAAGCATTCTGACAAATTAGAGCATTTTCAGTTTGCTTTTTTATGTCTAATTAAACAAATGCTCCTTTTTATAATTGTGTTTAGCCCGTGCAGTGCATATGGAAGTTCTGTATTTACACATGTTGCTTATACGTGTTTGTGTAAATGTAAAAGAGGTGAACTTAAAGGGACAGTCAAATCCAAAATAAAATTTCATTATTCAAATAGGGCAGGTAATTTTAAACAACTTTCCAATTTACTTTTAGCACCAATTTAGCTTTGTTCTCTTGGTATTCTTAGTTGAAAGCTAGGTAGGCTCATATGCTAATTTCTTAGATCTTGATGGGCGCTTCTAATCTGAATGCATTTTGACAGTTTTTCACCACTAGAGGGCATTAGTTCATGTGTGTCATATAGATAACATTGAGCTCACACGTGAAGTTACTAGGAGTCAACACTGGCTAAAATGCAAGTCTATCAAAAGATCTGAAATAAGGGGGCAGTCTGCAGAGGCATAAATACAAGGCAATTGCAGATCTAAAATGTGTATTATTATAATTGTTATGCAAAACTGGGGAATGGGTAATAAAGAGATAATCTATCTTTTTAAACAACAAATTTTCTGGTGTTGACTGTCCCTTTAAACCCATTTATTTTGATTAAGAAGCGATCAGAAAATGCATCCTAATACACTGAATAGATATATCAGTGGCTAATAAAAGCAGCTCCTACAGTTGTATTGTTGAACAGTAATGCATCCTTTGAGTCAGTCATTTTGGTCTGTGTATCCTATAACCACTGTAGGGAGATGTCTCAGAAACTGTGCGCATCTTTTTTGAAAAGAGCAAAACCTTCCCACCAGCAGCAAAAAGTCTTCTGACCATCCATGAGGTGGATCAATTCCTAATGCAGCTTTCTAAGATGACAAAAGAAGAAGATCAACAGAAGGTCCTGGAAGACGTTGCACAAAGGTGAGGACCAGTAAATGTATAATGATAATGTCAAGCCGCATTAGTGTCTCACAAAGGTATCCTAGCTGCTGAGAAATGTTTGATGTTATACCAGTTTTGCTCATAACCAAATCTTAGTACATTGTGAACTTTAAATGCTTGGTATTTTTATAAATGTTTATATTAATGCCTTTCACGTTGATCTTTGTTTTTTCAGATGCACAGCCAATGACCTTAAGTGTATTATTCGTCTTGTCAAACATGACCTGAAGATGAATTCTGGGGCCAAGCATGTGTAAGTATCTATAAGTACTGATCATATAAACTGTAATAGTCTTTAGTTTGTAACCACCCGGCCGCCTTTAATTCCCATGTAAAGCCTGCGACAGACTTCTCGCACCGGAGTGCTACCTAACACCCATGTGAAAATACTCCTGATTCCATCCACCAAATCCGTAACAACCCAGAGTAAAAACTGAGCCACAATAAAAAGATTTAGTCCCCAGTGTGCCTGCATCCACTGCTTACCTCAATCCTATTAACCCTAAATAGGATTACTGATATTCCATGTCCCACCTAACTGTTGAAGTGCCATATATTCTTGAGCCCAGAAAATAAAATTAGGCACTTACCTGAATTTACATCTGCCTGGCAGCAGGGCAGCTCATCTGGTTTGAGAGGGCCTCCTCCCTCACATGGACCTACTCAGGCTTCCAAAATAGGGCAGCAACAGTTTGGGAGGCGCAGTGAGGATTATACCCCACAAGCTCCCAGATGCTTAAGAGCCACCACTGCTCTACTGAAGAGACTAACGTGGACTACAGCTAAACCCCAGGAAGACGGAGCAAACCTGCTCTGCTTCAAAATAATAAAATCTTGATTGAAGAAACTTCTTTCAGACACCTAAACTTTACCACCTCCTTGCAACTCGGGCAAAGAGAACAACTGGGTGTTGTGGGAAGGGAAGTGATACTTAACAGCTTTGCTGTGGTGCTCTTTGCCTCCTCCTGCTGGCCAGGAGTGATATTCCCAATAGTAATTAATTCGGCCAATTCGGAACTGAAATAATGAGCTGTTATATTGATCAATCTGAGTATCTTGTGAAGTTTATAGTATGAACTTACAATTTGCATGGGACCTGAGAAAAAAGCAACATTTATAGTTAAATTGCAAGAAAGCGGTGGGGGAGCAAATAATAAATGTATATGCAAAGTTTGCGTGGGGGGGGGGGGTTCTTCTATGTATAAGTTACATATTTTATATTATAATCTCAAAGTGTGTTAGGTGCTTTTAAGTTGGAATCTGGACCTGTGACTGAAGAAAGACTACAGTCTGCACAGCTTGACCCTTTATTGTTTATGATGACACATGGATGTCATCCAGACTGTGCCATCATAACAATCACGTATTGGAGTTGATCGTAACCATCTCCTTGTGGTGTTAGGTGCTTACGAGGTGGCGTCAGACCCAGAAACCTGGAAGTAACAGGGACAGTAAATAGGAGAAGGGAGCTGGATTGGGGGGTGCAAATAAAAACCCCTCAATCGCAACTTAACATAAAATAAAAAAAAACAGAGGGACAAATAAGAAAATCAAAACTCCAAAAATGCCACTAAATTTACATCATGGTTCATACCAACTGGTTCTATAGTACTCAGTTTAAGGATTTAGTATGTCTTCCATCTCAGTTTTATTAGTCTATCACCCCCTCTTTTTGTCCTCTTAATGTATTGAATTGCTTTAATCTTAAAAGGGACACTCAAGTCAAAATAAACTTTTATGATTCAGAAAGAGCATGCAGTTTTAAGACACTTTCCAATTTACTTTATCAAATTTATCACATTTTCTGGGGCCTCCTATGTTTAGCTTTCAACTAAGAATAGCAAGAGAACAAAGCAAAATTGCTGATTTTAAAGTAAAAGAAAGTACATTGGAAAGTGCCCTATTTGAATCATGAAAGTTTATTTTGGACTAGACTGTCTACTATCCTTGTGTGTCTATTACTACTATCCTTGTTATGTGTGTCTATCACTACTGTACTTGTTATGTGTGTCTATCACTACTGTACTTGTTATGTGTGTTTATCACTACTGTACTTGTTATGTGTGTTTATCACTACTGTACTTGTTATGTGTGTTTATCACTACTGTACTTATGTGTCTCTATCACTACTGTACTTATGTGTCTCTATCACTACTGTACTTATGTGTCTCTATCACTACTGTACTTGTTATGTGTATCTACAAAATGTGCTGACACTCCATCCTGCATCTATATTTCTTAAATGTTCCCCAAATCTAGTTTTTAGGGGCATTTCATGCGACCTGTATAAAGTTTCCAATAGGTACACAACATATATTCTGCAATTCATTAATTCTCTTATTTTATTTTGAGCTCTATTTCCATCCCTTCCAAATGTGTGATTATTATGGTGAATATGCTTACAGCATATACAATTCCTTATAGCACAGGTAGATTTTGTCAACTAATTTCCTGTTCCTGTTTTAGTCGGCTAGGGCTAATTACATTCCTCAAATTTAGATTTCTCTTGAAAATCACCTGACTTATTACTTCGTTGCTGTTGGCCTTTGAGTTTAGGTTTAGGGAACTGCCTTTATAGATTAACAATTCATTTGAACTATTTCATTATTGACTGGACATAACGGTTGGTTAGTGGGGCAGTTGTGTAAAGTTGATCTTTGCAGGTTTGACAATTTATTACTTTCAGAGCATGCATTTTTAAACAACTTGTCAATTTATTTCTGTTATCTAATTTGCTTTGTTCCCTTTTGTATTTTTTGTTGAAAAGCATACCTAAGTAGGCTCAGGAGCAGCAATGCACTACTAGGAGCTAGCTGCTGATTGGTGGTTGTAGATGTATGCCTCTTTTTATTAGCTAGCCTGATGTGTTCGGCTACCTCTCAGTAGTGCATTTCTGCTACTTCAACAAAGGATACCAAGAGAACAAAGAAAATTTGATAATGTAAGTACATTGGAACGTTGTTAAGTTGTATGCTCTATCTAAATCACAAAAGAAACATTTTGGGTTTTATATCCCTTTAAACAGCATTTATAAGGAAAATGTTATAGGACACATATCCGAAGACCTAGACTCCTGCGTTTATTTTCTGCATAGTCAGCTTGTCATCAAATGTCATTCCAAAAACCATATGCATCAGTTGTTGGCACACTGAGCACTTGCAAGCTGTGAATGTTGGTGCAGGCATCCTTTGGTTGCTAGAACAGTAAAACCTATTACCAAAATAGCGGTAACTTTTTACTAGAATCATTCTTCTTTACCATAGAAACCGTTTAATAATAATATGATCAAACAATTAATTATAAATCAGCTTTGACTGTTAAACTCAGGACTTGGGTGTTTTAAAAAAAAAAAAAAAAAATACATTTTGCATGAATACAGTTAGTGTTTTCTAGCTAATCTGTATTGCTAAGCATACAGTTCTTTGTTGTCCAAATGACTCAGAATGTGTTGTTACTATAGATTCTAATAGATTTTTTTTCACACTGACTAGCCTAGCAGGGTTTAAAACCTGACAGCCCTAGCAAAGTAAGGGGGGGAGGAAACCTTTTTGTGTGTGCGTTATATCTGGTGAAAATGTGGCTGATAAATGATTTATTTTTCTTCAGTTTGGACGCTTTGGATCCCAATGCATACGATGCCTTTAAAGCCTCTCGTAATCTGGGAGATGTTGTAGAACGTGTGTTACGGAATCAACAACAGGCACCAGGGATGAAACGTACACTAAGTGTCACAGCTTCACTTATGACCCCTGTGCAACCTATGCTGGTGAGAAGCTGATAAAATGTTACTTTATAATCTACAGTATGTATGGAGCACTGTCTATCTTTCTTTCCCTCTTTCTCTCCCCTAAAATCTCATGGTAATATTTTCTGCTTTCCTTTCAGGCTGAGGCCTGCAAATCTATTGCATATGCCATGAAGAAATGCCCTAATGGAATGTATGCAGAAATAAAGTATGATGGAGAAAGGGTCCAACTACACAAAAGTGGTGATCACTTTAGTTATTTTAGTCGTAGCCTCAAGCCAGTGCTTCCACACAAGGTAACACATGTTTGTTTTGTAACTTGCAACATTTTTTGTTTGTTCCATTAGCCAAAAATGTTTTTGCTAGAAATGTTGCATCTATTTATGGCTCTGCTCCCTTTTACAAAGTAATGTGTTAACACGTAATTCTAGTTGTTTCTTAGGTCACTTAAACTCAACATTTACTATTTAATTATGCATAATTATTGCTTTCAAAAAGGTTTTGTCCCAAATCTTATTTAATGTAATCCGAATGTTTCACCATGCTGTTAATTGATCTGGCAAGGAAGTGACCTTCTGGTTTACTCATTGCCATGGTAACAAACCGAGACACTTGGCATTTATCAGCTTGTATCTTCCTGCTTACTCCTCAAATAATGGTTTGGTGGACCAAGGACTTGTAAGTAACTATTTATTGTGCCAAAAAAAATTTGAGTCTGTATTCTCCCCCCCCCCCCCTAAGAGTTTTCATCCTGATTAATCGAAAACAGTGGTGTGGGAGGGGATATTTATGTTTATCTTGTACGTTTTCTTTCTTTACAGGTTGCTCATTTCAAAGATTTCATTCCCAAAGCTTTCCCTGGGGGTGACAGCATCATCCTTGATGCTGAAGTTCTTCTCATAGACACGAACACAGGAAAACCTCTTCCGTTTGGGACATTAGGTGTCCACAAGGTAAAACTTAAGACCTGTCCAAAATGTAGGTAGGAATCACCATGTTCTGACAAGTAGACGTGCTAAAATTATTATTTTTTGTTATTAGTTTGACATATTGAAATATTTTTTCTAAAATTGTTTCATTGGTGTAACAAATAAACAAATGCATTTGTTGATTTATTCTTGTATTCATCTAATATCTGATAGAGCAGTTTATTAACAAATGACTGAATGTCAGACTAAATATTTATTTTATTAGCTTGTGAAATATAAATAATGAAAAACACATTTTTTGTACGTTTACTAACTAGTAATTATTTCTTCTGTTATGTGTGATCAGTCCACGGGTCATCATTACTTCTGGGATATAACTCCTCCCCAACAGGAAATGCAAGAGGATTCACCCAGCAGAGCTGCATATAGCTCCTCCCCTCTACGTCAGTCCCAGTCATTCTCTTGCACCCAACGACTAGATAGGATGTGTGAGAGGACTATGGTGATTATACTTAGTTTTTATGACTTCAATCAAAAGTTTGTTATTTTAAAATAGCACCGGAGCGTGTTATTACTTCTCTGGCAGAGTTTGAGGAAGAATCTGACAGAGATTTTTTACTATGATTTTAACCGGAGTCGTTAAGATCATATTGCTGTTCTCGACCATCTGAGGGAGGTAAAGGCTTCAGATCAGGGGACAGCGGGCAGATGAATCTGCATTGAGGTATGTGGCAGTTTTTATTTTCTGAATGGAATTGATGAGAAAAGCCTGCCATACCGTTAAAATGACATGTATGTATACACTTCAGTATTCTGGGGATGGTATTTCACCGGAACTACTGTGTTAAAGGTCACTAATCCTTTTAATAACTATTCTCATGTTAAACGTTTTTGCTGGAATGTAGAATCGTTTACATTGCTGAGGTACTGTGTGAATAAATATTTGGGCATTATTTTCCACTTGGCAGTTTTTTGCTTTAATTGTGACAGTTTCGTTTCTCTTCACTGCTGTGTGGGAGAGGGAGGGGCCGTTTTTGGCGCTCTTTGCTACGCATCAAAAAATTCCAGTCAGCTACTTTTATATTTCCTGCATGATCCGGTTCATCTCTGACAGATCTCAGGGGTCTTCAAACTTCTTTGAAGGGAGGTAAATTCTCTCAGCAGAGCTGTGAGAATTCTTATAGTGACTGTGTATAAAAAACGTTGTTTTGTTTTCTTATGTACAAATTTAATTAGTGTTGTTTTTTACTAATGGGAACAAACCTTTGCTAAAAGTTGTGTTGTTTTAAAGTTTGATGCAATAACTGTTTTTTCAGTTCATTATTTCAACTGTCATTTAATCGTTAGTACCTCTTTGAGGCACAGTGCGTTTTTTTGCTAAAAAAGATTATAACCAAGTTGTAAGTTTTTTTGCTAGTGTGTTAAACATGTCTGACTCAGAGGAAGATATCTGTGTCATTTGTTCCAATGCCAAGGTGGAGCCCAATAGAAATTTATGTACTAACTGTATTGATGCTACTTTAAATAAAAGTCAATCTGTACAATGTGAACAAATTTCACCAAACAGCGAGGGGAGAGTTATGCCGACTAACTCGCCTCACGCGACAGTACCTGCATCTCCCGCCCGGGAGGTGCGTGATATTTTGGCGCCTAGTACATCTGGGCGGCCATTACAGATAACATTACAAGATATGGCTACTGTTATGACTGAAGTTTTGTCTAAATTACCTGAACTAAGAGGCAAGCGTGATCACTCTGGGGTGAGAACAGAGTGCGCTGACAATGCTAGGGCCATGTCTGATACTGCGTCACAGCTCGCAGAGCATGAGGACGGAGAGCTTCATTCTGTGGGTGACGGTTCTGATCCAAACAGATTGGACTCAGATATTTCAAATTTTAAATTTAAATTGGAGAACCTCCGTGTACTACTAGGGGAGGTCTTAGCAGCTCTCAACGATTGTAACACTGTTGCAATACCAGAGAAACTGTGTAGGTTGGATAAATACTTTGCGGTACCGGCGAGTACTGACGTTTTTCCTATACCTAAGAGACTAACTGAAATTGTTACTAAGGAGTGGGATAGACCCGGTGTGCCGTTCTCACCCCCTCCAATATTTAGAAAGATGTTTCCAATAGACGCCACCACTCGGGACTTATGGCAAACGGTCCCCAAGGTGGAGGGAGCAGTTTCTACTTTAGCTAAGCGTACCACTATCCCGGTGGAGGATAGCTGTGCTTTCTCAGATCCAATGGATAAAAAATTAGAGGGTTACCTTAAGAAAATGTTTGTTCAACAAGGTTTTATATTACAACCCCTTGCATGTATCGCGCCGATTACGGCTGCGGCAGCATTTTGGATTGAGTCGCTTGAAGAGAACCTTAGTTCCTCTACGCTAGACGACATTACGGACAGGCTTAGAGTCCTTAAACTAGCTAATTCTTTCATTTCCGAGGCCGTAGTACATTTAACCAAACTTACGGCTAAGAACTCAGGATTCGCCATACAGGCACGCAGGGCACTGTGGCTAAAATCCTGGTCAGCTGATGTTACTTCTAAGTCCAAATTACTTAATATACCTTTCAAGGGGCAGTCCTTATTCGGGCCCGGTTTGAAAGAAATTATCGCTGACATTACGGGAGGTAAGGGCCACGCCCTACCTCAAGACAAGGCCAAAGCTAAGGCTAGACAGTCTAATTTTCGTCCCTTTCGGAATTTCAAAACAGGAGCAGCATCAACCTCCACTGCACCAAAACAGGAAGGAGCTGTTGCTCGTTACAGGCAAGGCTGGAAGCCTAACCAGTCCTGGAACAAAAGCAAGCAGGCCAGGAAACCTGCTGCTGCCCCAAAGACAGCATGAACCGAGAGCCCCCGATCCGGGACCGGATCTAGTAGGGGGCAGACTCTCTCTCTTCGCCCAGGCCTGGGCAAGAGATGTTCAGGATCCCTGGGCACTAGAGATCATATCTCAGGGATACCTTCTAGACTTCAAATTATCTCCCCCAAGAGGGAGATTTCATCTGTCAAGGTTGTCAACAAACCAGATAAAGAAAGAAGCGTTTCTACGCTGCGTACAAGATCTGTTAACAATGGGAGTGATCCATCCGGTTCCGTGGTCGGAACAAGGACAAGGGTTCTACTCAAACCTGTTTGTGGTTCCCAAAAAAGAGGGAACTTTCAGGCCAATCTTAGATTTAAAGACTCTAAACAAATTCCTAAGAGTTCCATCGTTCAAAATGGAAACTATTCGGACAATCTTACCCATGATCCAAGAGGGTCAGTACATGACCACAGTGGATTTAAAGGATGCTTACCTTCACATACCGATCCACAAAGATCATCACCGGTATCTAAGGTTTGCCTTCTTAGACAGGCACTACCAGTTTGTAGCTCTTCCATTCGGATTGGCTACGGCTCCAAGAATATTCACAAAGGTTCTGGGTGCCCTTCTAGCGGTACTAAGACCGCGAGGGATTTCGGTAGCTCCGTACCTAGACGACATTCTAATACAAGCTTCAAGCTTTCAAACTGCCAAGTCTCATACAGAGTTAGTTCTGGCATTTCTAAGGTCGCATGGATGGAAAGTGAACGAAAAGAAGAGTTCTCTCTTTCCTCTCACAAGAGTTCCATTCTTGGGGACTCTTATAGATTCTGTAGAAATGAAGATTTACCTGACAGAAGACAGGTTAACAAAACTTCAAGATGCATGCCGCGTCCTTCATTCCATTCAACACCCGTCAGTAGCTCAATGCATGGAGGTGATCGGCTTAATGGTAGCGGCAATGGACATAGTACCTTTTGCACGCCTACACCTCAGACCGCTGCAATTATGCATGCTAAGTCAGTGGAATGGGGATTACTCAGATTTGTCCCCTACTCTGAATCTGAATCAAGAGACCAGAAATTCTCTTCTATGGTGGCTTCATCGGCCACACCTGTCCAGGGGGATGCCATTCAGCAGGCCAGACTGGACAATTGTAACAACAGACGCCAGCCTACTAGGTTGGGGCGCTGTCTGGAATTCTCTGAAGGCTCAGGGACTATGGAATCAGGAGGAGAGTCTCCTTCCAATAAACATTCTGGAATTGAGAGCAGTTCTCAATGCCCTTCTGGCTTGGCCCCAGTTAATAACTCGGGGGTTCATCAGGTTTCAGTCGGACAACATCACGACTGTAGCTTACATCAACCATCAGGGAGGGACAAGAAGCTCCCTAGCAATGATGGAAGTATCAAAGATAATTCGCTGGGCAGAGTCTCACTCTTGCCACCTGTCAGCAATCCACATCCCGGGAGTGGAGAACTGGGAGGCGGATTTCTTGAGTCGCCAGACTCTTCATCCGGGGGAGTGGGAACTTCATCCGGAGGTCTTTGCCCAAATACTTCGACGTTGGGGCAAACCAGAGATAGATCTCATGGCGTCTCGCCAGAACGCCAAACTTCCTCGCTACGGGTCCAGATCCAGGGATCCGGGAGCAGTTCTGATAGATGCTTTGACAGCACCTTGGAACTTCAGGATGGCTTATGTGTTTCCACCCTTCCCGCTGCTTCCTCGATTGATTGCCAAAATCAAACAGGAGAGAGCATCAGTAATTCTAATAGCACCTGCTTGGCCACGCAGGACTTGGTATGCAGATCTAGTGGACATGTCATCCTGTCCGCCTTGGTCTCTACCTCTAAGACAGGACCTTCTGATACAGGGTCCATTCAAACATCAAAATCTAACTTCTCTGAAGCTGACTGCTTGGAAATTGAACGCTTGATTTTATCAAAACGTGGTTTTTCTGAGTCGGTTATTGATACCCTGATTCAGGCTAGGAAGCCTGTTACCAGAAGGATTTACCATAAAATATGGCGGAAATACCTATACTGGTGCGAATCCAAAGGTTACTCCTGGAGTAAGGTTAGGATCGCTAGGATATTGTCTTTTCTACAAGAAGGTTTAGAAAAGGGTTTATCAGCTAGTTCCTTAAAGGGACAGATTTCAGCTCTGTCCATCTTGTTACACAGACGTCTGTCAGAAAATCCAGACGTCCAGTCCTTTTGTCAGGCTTTAGCTAGGATCAAGCCTGTGTTTAAAGCTGTTGCTCCACCATGGAGTTTAAACTTAGTTCTTAACGTTTTACAGGGTGTTCCGTTTGAACCCCTTCATTCCATTGATATAAAGATGTTATCTTGGAAAGTTCTGTTTTTAATGGCTATTTCCTCGGCTCGAAGAGTCTCTGAGTTATCAGCCTTACATTGTGATTCCCCTTATCTGATTTTTCACTCAGACAAGGTAGTTCTGCGTACTAAACCTGGGTTCTTACCTAAGGTAGTCACTAACAGGAACATCAATCAAGAGATTGTTGTCCCATCCTTGTGTCCAAATCCTTCTTCAAAGAAGGAACGTCTTTTACACAATCTGGATGTAGTTCGTGCCCTCAAGTTCTACTTGCAGGCAACTAAAGATTTTCGCCAAACTTCTTCCTTGTTTGTCGTTTACTCTGGACAGAGGAGAGGTCAAAAAGCTTCTGCTACCTCTCTCTCTTTTTGGCTTCGTAGCATAATACGTTTAGCCTATGAGACTGCTGGACAGCAGCCTCCTGAAAGAATTACAGCTCACTCCACTAGAGCTGTGGCTTCCACTTGGGCCTTTAAGAATGAGGCCTCTGTTGAACAGATTTGCAAGGCTGCAACTTGGTCTTCGCTTCATACTTTTTCCAAATTTTACAAATTTGACACTTTTGCTTCTTCGGAGGCTATTTTTGGGAGAAAGGTTCTTCAGGCAGTGGTTCCTTCTGTATAATGAGCCTGCCTATCCCTCCCGTCATCCGTGTACTTTTGCTTTGGTATTGGTATCCCAGAAGTAATGATGACCCGTGGACTGATCACACATAACAGAAGAAAACATAATTTATGCTTACCTGATAAATTCCTTTCTTCTGTTGTGTGATCAGTCCACGGCCCGCCCTGTTTTAAGGCAGGTAAATATCTTTTAAATTATACTCCAGTCACCACTTCACCCTTGGTTACTCCTTTCTCGTTGATTCTTGGTCGAATGACTGGGACTGACGTAGAGGGGAGGAGCTATATGCAGCTCTGCTGGGTGAATCCTCTTGCATTTCCTGTTGGGGAGGAGTTATATCCCAGAAGTAATGATGACCCGTGGACTGATCACACAACAGAAGAAAGGAATTTATCAGGTAAGCATAAATTATGTTTTTCCTCACAAATAGTAGTGATTTTTTTTCTAAAATTAAGAGATATTTAAATATATTTTTCACAAGTAAAGTCAAAAACTGTAAGGGAAGGCTAAAATGCTTGTGATATGCATCAGGCTATCCTAAGGATACATTTAAAGGACCGCTAAATACAGTAGACTTGCATAATTAACAAGTGCATAATTAAGACAATGCAATAACACCTCAGAATTTCAAATAAGCATTAGATTTTTTTTTTCTGGCAAGCTTAATTTTGTCTCCCATTTTCTGGCCCCCTGTATCGTGTGACAGACATCAGCCAATAACAGACTAGTATACGTGTACCATATAAGCTTGTGCACATGCTCAGTAGGATCTTGTTCCCCAGAAAGTGTGAATATAAAAAGACTTTGCAAAATGTGATAATGGAAGTAAATTGGAAAGGGTCTTAAAACTGCATGCTCTTTCTGAATCATAAAAGTTTTCTTTGACTTGAATGTCCCTTTAACAAGGAAATGTGGGCAGACTTGATAGGGCTCCTGGTTACCTGCCATCAAAAGCTGTTTCCAGTCTTTTCTCAACCATATCACTGACCTCATTTGAAAAAAAATAAATAGTAAGTAGTGTTTTTGCATATTAATATTAGAAACTTTGGTGTAAAATACATGTCTTCTTACATTACTTTAGGGTTCAGCATATGTCCTGGTAGATAACCGTAACAAACAAAAAATCAGCTCTCAGCCACCTAAAGTCTGGGTATCCTACATAGTAAGACTTTAAAATGAAATACATAATTGTTAAATAATATTGATTCTTGGATTAGTTAACCCCAATGATTGTTTTTAAATCTATTTAAACCTGTATAGGCTATTGTATAATGTGAAACCTTTACATTTTAATACAGGGTATTTTTGTAGTGTCCTTCATGGACACATGAACATTTTTTCCTATAAATCATGAGATCTGTTAGTAATTACATATAAGTATCACATGTAAAATTTGAAGATACAAATGTTTTCAAATGTCTAATTCATCACTCTAATTAAATGTAACATTCCTTCATTTGATTTGTTCTATGTCATCTTAGTTATTTGTCAAATACATTTTTAAACCTGTCTAGATGATAAATACAGAGCAGACTGCAAATGTATGATGTATATGTCACCACAGATCCAGTTACTAATAATCTAGGACATTTGTCTTGTTAAAACATGGCAGAAATAGCATGCTTTTTTTTTTTTCCCATAAGATATTGAGTCTACGAGTCATCACATGTAGGATTAAAGTCCAGTCCTACAGGAGGAAGAAAAACACCCCACACAACAGAGATTTAATCCCTCTCACTTTCCCATGAATCCTTAGTCATTTTTTGCCTCCAGCAAGGAGGATGTTGAAGCTTGAAGTGCTGATTTACACCGATTGAAAGTGGTTCTCAAACTGATGTGAGACCCGATACCCCCCTCAGAGAGCCCGAGAATAGGACACAGGGGTGTAAAAGAGTACATGGGCAGTGAGAATAATTCTCCTGTGGGAGTTTGTCACTTGCCTGCCACAGGTGTCGCTGAGACTGGTCCTCCACCCTCCACCTTTTAGTGCGTCAGAGTACTTCTTTCTTAGATCCTTTGTCAGTGCATACTAAACAAGATAAACAAGATAGGCTCTTCTACTGGAAGCAGGTCTCCTTCAGCTAAGCATGGTAGAGTGAGTGCAGTCTATTAGGATGAACATGTATACAGGATTGGACATAGTTACATACACCAGATAAGAGTACATACAGTTTTATGCACTTTTGGGCACATTTTTACACATTTACCATAAAAGTGAGGTACTGTCTCTTATTAAATTGATTTTTGGTATTCAGTACATACCAGAGCTCTGTTCCTTTTTCTCAACATTTTTTTAGCTAATTTTTTAATTAGTTTCTGAGCTTTCCTCTATGCAGAGCTCAGGGAGTTAACTTTTTCTCCAACATAGGTGTGTCCGGTCCACGGCGTCATCCTTACTTGTGGGATATTCTCTTCCCCAACAGGAAATGGCAAAGAGCCCAGCAAAGCTGGTCACATGATCCCTCCTAGGCTCCGCCTTCCCCAGTCATTCTCTTTGCCGTTGTACAGGCAACATCTCCACGGAGATGGCTTAGAGTTTTTTAGTGTTTAACTGTAGTTTTTATTATTCAATCAAGAGTTTGTTATTTTAAAATAGTGCTGGTATGTACTATTTACTCTGAAACAGAAAAGAGATGAAGATTTCTGTTTGTAAGAGGAAAATGATTTTAGCAACCGTTACTAAAATCGATGGCTGTTTCCACACAGGACTGTTGAGAGGAATTAACTTCAGTTGGGGGAACAGTGAGCAGACTTTTGCTGCTTGAGGTATGACACATTCTAACAAGACGATGTAATGCTGGAAGCTGTCATTTTCCCTATGGGATCCGGTAAGCCATTTTTATTACAGACAGAAAAAAAGGGCTTCACAAGGGCTTTTTAAGACTGTAGACATTTTCTGGGCTAAATCGATTTATATATAAACATATTTTATACTCCATAGCCTTGAGGAATTATTTTAATCTTGGGAATTTTGTAAAATAACCGGCAGGCACTGTATTGGACACCTTATTTTCTAGGGGCTTTCCCTAATCATAGGCAGAGTCTCATTTTCGCGCCTGTATTGCGCACTTGTTTTTGAGAAGCATGACATGCAGATGCATGTGTGAGGAGCTCTGATACATAGAAAAGACTTTCTGAAGGCGTCATTTGGTATCGTATTCCCCTTTGGGCTTGGTTGGGTCTAAGCAAAGCAGATACCAGGGACTGTAAAGGGGTTAAATATAAAAACGGCTCCGGTTCCGTTATTTTAAGGGTTAAAGCTTCCAATTTGGTGTGCAATACTTTTAAGGCTTTAAGACACTGTGGTGAAATTTTGGTGAATTTTGAACAATTCCTTCATACTTTTTCGCAATTGCAGTAATAAAGTGTGTTCAGTTTAAAATTTAAAGTGACAGTAACGGTTTTATTTTAAAACGTTTTTTGTACTTTGTTATCAAGTTTATGCCTGTTTAACATGTCTGAACTACCAGATAGACTGTGTTCTGAATGTGGGGAAGCCAAGGTTCCTTCTCATTTAAATAGATGTGATTTATGTGACACAAAATTTAGAGAAAATGATGCCCAAGATGATTCCTCAAGTGAGGGGAGTAAGCATGGTACTGCATCATCCCCTCCTTCGTCTACACCAGTCTTGCCCACACAGGAGGCCCCTAGTACATCTAGCGCGCCAATACTCCTTACTATGCAACAATTAACGGCTGTAATGGATAATTCTATCAAAAACATTTTAGCCAAAATGCCCACTTATCAGCGAAAGCGCGACTGCTCTGTTTTAGGAAATACTGAAGAGCATGAGGACGCTGATGATATTGGTTCTGAAGGGCCCCTACACCAGTCTGAGGGGGCCAGGGAGGTTTTGTCTGAGGGAGAAATTTCAGATTCAGGGAAAATTTCTCAACAAGCTGAACCTGATGTGATTACATTTAAATTTAAGTTGGAACATCTCCGCGCTCTGCTTAAGGAGGTGTTATCCACTCTGGATGATTGTGAGAATTTGGTCATTCCAGAGAAACTATGTAAAATGGACAAGTTCCTAGAGGTCCCGGGGCCCCCCGAAGCTTTTCCTATACCCAAGCGGGTGGCGGACATTGTAAATAAAGAATGGGAAAGGCCCGGTATACCTTTCGTCCCTCCCCCCATATTTAAAAAATTGTTTCCTATGGTCGACCCCAGAAAGGACTTATGGCAGACAGTCCCCAAGGTCGAGGGGGCGGTTTCTACTCTAAACAAACGCACCACTATACCCATAGAAGATAGTTGTGCTTTCAAAGATCCTATGGATAAAAAATTAGAAGGTTTGCTTAAAAAGATGTTTGTTCAGCAAGGTTACCTTCTACAACCAATTTCATGCATTGTCCCTGTCACTACAGCCGCGTGTTTCTGGTTCGATGAGCTAGAAAAGGCGATCAATAATAATTCTTCTTCTTATGAGGAGATTTTGGACAGAATTCGTGCTCTCAAATTGGCTAATTCTTTCACCCTAGACGCCACTTTGCAATTGGCTAGGTTAGCGGCGAAAAATTCTGGGTTTGCTATTGTGGCGCGCAGAGCGCTTTGGTTAAAATCTTGGTCAGCGGATGCGTCTTCCAAGAACAAATTGCTTAACATTCCTTTCAAGGGGAAAACGCTGTTTGGCCCTGACTTGAAAGAGATTATCTCTGATATCACTGGGGGCAAGGGCCACGCCCTTCCTCAGGATAGGTCTTTCAAGGCCAAAAGTAAACCTAATTTTCGTCCCTTTCGCAGAAACGGACCAGCCCCAAGTGCTACGTCCTCTAAGCAGGAGGGTAATACTTCTCAAGCCAAACCAGCCTGGAGACCAATGCAAGGCTGGAACAAAGGAAAGCAGGCCAAGAAACCTGCCACTGCTACCAAGACAGCATGAGATGTTGGCCCCCGATCCGGGACCGGATCTGGTGGGGGGCAGACTCTCTCTCTTCGCTCAGGCTTGGGCAAGAGATGTTCTGGATCCTTGGGCGCTAGAAATAGTCTCCCAAGGTTATCTTCTGGAATTCAAGGGGCTTCCCCCAAGAGGGAGGTTCCACAGGTCTCAATTGTCTTCAGACCACATAAAAAAACAGGCATTCTTGCATTGTGTAGAAGACCTGTTAAAAATGGGAGTGATTCATCCTGTTCCATTAGGAGAACAAGGGATGGGGTTCTACTCCAATCTGTTCGTAGTTCCCAAAAAAGAGGGAACGTTCAGACCAATCTTGGATCTCAAGATCCTAAACAAGTTTCTCAAGGTTCCATCGTTCAAAATGGAAACCATTCGAACAATTCTTCCTTCCATCCAGGAAGGTCAATTCATGACCACGGTGGATTTAAAGGATGCGTATCTACATATTCCTATCCACAAGGAACATCATCGGTTCCTAAGTTTCGCATTCCTGGACAAGCATTACCAGTTTGTGGCACTTCCGTTCGGATTAGCCACTGCTCCAAGGATTTTCACAAAGGTACTAGGGTCCCTTCTAGCGGTGCTAAGACCAAGGGGCATTGCAGTAGTACCTTACTTGGACGACATTCTAATTCATGCGTCGTCCCTTCCTCAAGCAAAGGCTCACACGGACATTGTCCTGGCCTTTCTCAGATCTCACGGATGGAAAGTGAACGTAGAAAAGAGTTCTCTATCTCCGTCAACAAGGGTTCCCTTCTTGGGAACAATAATAGACTCCTTAGAAATGAGGATTTTTCTGACAGAGGCCAGAAAAACAAAACTTCTGAACTCTTGTCAAATACTTCATTCTGTTCCTCTTCCTTCCATAGCGCAGTGCATGGAAGTAATAGGTTTGATGGTAGCGGCAATGGACATAGTTCCTTTTGCGCGCATTCATCTAAGACCATTACAACTGTGCATGCTCAGTCAGTGGAATGGGGACTATACAGACTTGTCTCCGACGATACAAGTAAATCAGAGGACCAGAGATTCACTCCGTTGGTGGCTGTCCCTGGACAACCTGTCACAGGGGATGAGCTTCCGTAGACCAGAGTGGGTCATTGTCACGACCGACGCCAGTCTGGTGGGCTGGGGCGCGGTCTGGGGACCCCTGAAAGCTCAGGGTCTTTTTGGTCTCGGGAAGAATCTCTTCTACCGATAAATATTCTGGAACTGAGAGCGATATTCAATGCTCTCAAGGCTTGGCCTCAGCTAGCAAAGGCCATGTTCATACGGTTTCAATCAGACAACATGACAACTGTTGCGTACATCAACCATCAGGGGGGAACAAGGAGTTCCCTGGCGATGGAAGAAGTGACCAAAATCATTCAATGGGCGGAGACTCACTCCTGCCACTTGTCTGCAATCCACATCCCAGGAGTGGAAAATTGGGAAGCGGATTTTCTGAGTCGTCAGACATTTCATCCGGGGGAGTGGGAACTCCATCCGGAAATCTTTGCCCAAATTACTCAACTGTGGGGCATTCCAGACATGGATCTGATGGCCTCTCGTCAGAACTTCAAGGTTCCTTGCTACGGGTCCAGATCCAGGGATCCCAAGGCGACTCTAGTAGATGCACTAGTAGCACCTTGGACCTTCAAACTAGCTTATGTATTCCCGCCGTTTCCTCTCATCCCCAGGCTGGTAGCCAGGATCAATCAGGAGAGGGCATCGGTGATCTTGATAGCTCCTGCGTGGCCACGCAGGACTTGGTATGCAGACCTGGTGAATATGTCATCGGCTCCACCATGGAAGCTACCTTTGAGACGAGACCTTCTTGTTCAAGGTCCGTTCGAACATCCGAATCTGGTCTCACTCCAACTGACTGCTTGGAGATTGAACGCTTGATCTTATCAAAGCGAGGATTCTCAGATTCTGTCATTGATACTCTTGTTCAGGCCAGAAAGCCTGTAACTAGAAAAATTTACCACAAAATATGGAAAAAATATATCTGTTGGTGTGAATCTAGAGGATTCCCTTGGGACAAGTTAAAAATTCCTAAGATTCTATCCTTTCTTCAAGAAGGTTTGGAGAAAGGATTATCTGCAAGTTCCTTGAAGGGACAGATTTCTGCCTTGTCTGTGTTACTTCACAAAAAGCTGGCAGCTGTGCCAGATGTTCAAGCCTTTGTTCAGGCTCTGGTTAGAATCAAGCCTGTTTACAAACCTTTGACTCCTCCTTGGAGTCTCAATTTAGTTCTTTCAGTTCTTCAGGGGGTTCCGTTTGAACCCTTACATTCCGTTGATATTAAGTTATTATCTTGGAAAGTTTTGTTTTTGGTTGCAATTTCTTCTGCTAGAAGAGTTTCAGAATTATCTGCTCTGCAGTGTTCTCCTCCTTATCTGGTGTTCCATGCAGATAAGGTGGTTTTACGTACTAAACCTGGTTTTCTTCCGAAAGTTGTTTCTAACAAAAACATTAACCAGGAGATAGTCGTGCCTTCTTTGTGTCCGAATCCAGTTTCAAAGAAGGAACGTTTGTTGCACAATTTGGATGTTGTTCGTGCTCTAAAATTCTATTTAGATGCTACAAAGGATTTTAGACAAACATCTTCCCTGTTTGTTGTTTATTCTGGTAAAAGGAGAGGTCAAAAAGCAACTTCTACCTCTCTCTCTTTTTGGATTAAAAGCATCATCAGATTGGCTTACGAGACTGCCGGACGGCAGCCTCCTGAAAGAATCACAGCTCATTCCACTAGGGCTGTGGCTTCCACATGGGCCTTCAAGAACGAGGCTTCTGTTGATCAGATATGTAAGGCAGCGACTTGGTCTTCACTGCACACTTTTACTAAATTTTACAAGTTTGATACTTTTGCTTCTTCTGAGGCTATTTTTGGGAGAAAGGTTTTGCAAGCCGTGGTGCCTTCCATCTAGGTGACCTGATTTGCTCCCTCCCTTCATCCGTGTCCTAAAGCTTTGGTATTGGTTCCCACAAGTAAGGATGACGCCGTGGACCGGACACACCTATGTTGGAGAAAACAGAATTTATGTTTACCTGATAAATTACTTTCTCCAACGGTGTGTCCGGTCCACGGCCCGCCCTGGTTTTTTAATCAGGTCTGATAATTTATTTTCTTTAACTACAGTCACCACGGTATCATATGGTTTCTCCTATGCAAATATTCCTCCTTTACGTCGGTCGAATGACTGGGGAAGGCGGAGCCTAGGAGGGATCATGTGACCAGCTTTGCTGGGCTCTTTGCCATTTCCTGTTGGGGAAGAGAATATCCCACAAGTAAGGATGACGCCGTGGACCGGACACACCGTTGGAGAAAGTAATTTATCAGGTAAACATAAATTCTGTTTTCCCGCCAAAACGGTGCTATGGTTCTCTCTTCCTTCACAGACGGTGGCCATCTTTAATGACCCTCTACAATTTCTCCTCAGAGTGGTAAGCACCCTTAATAACTACAGTTTTGCATAAATTTGTATTTATTTAACCCTTTATTGATGCAAACTTTCTTTTTTTATATTGGACTTCAAGACAAGACAGTCTCTCTAACTTGGTGGCAAACTCACTAATAATGATTTAGGGAGCCTCCTCCTTCCATCCGAATTGGGTAGTATTTAGCATGTACGCCAGCTTGCTGGGTTCAGGCGCAGTCTGGGTTTCTCAGAAAAGTGCAGGGAGTTTGTTCTCCTATATAAAATGTGTAGCCACCAATCAGCAAATAGCACCCATGTGCTGAGCCTATCTAGCTGTGCATTTTAACAAAGGTAGCTATAAATGAAGCAAATTAGATAGTAGAAGTAAATTGGAAAGTTGTTTAAAATTGTAGAGCAGAGTCTTTTCTGAGCTTTCAGTTAGACATTGTCACAGTAGTGTCTTGCATCAATCACCAAGGTGGTACTCAATGTGCCTTAGCAATAAAAGAGGTAGCCTGCATACTCCATTTAGGCAGAACACCAGATATTTACATTCCGGGTGCAAAGTGGACTTCCTTAGTCGTCAGTACCTTTGCCCCAGCAAATGGTCTTTGAATCAGGAGGTATATTGTGAATCGCTGGGTAAAGCCAGATATAGACATTATGGCTTCTTGCTTGAATTACAAGCTACCCCAGTATTATGCGAGATCTTGATATCCACAAGCGACTCTATTAGATGCACTAGTTATTTCCTAGTCATTCAGTGTTTGATTGACATATTGCCTCCTTTTCTTTAACTATAGAGGATAATAGCCAGGATAAAACAGGAAAGGGTCTCAGTGATTTTGATTGATCTTGCATGGCTTCACAGGACATGGTATGCAGATCTGGTACAATTGTCCTCAAAATAATGTTGTTGGAAAACAGCACTCTGTAAAGGGGACAGAACCCCGGGTTATTATTCCATGGCAGGGTCCAAAGTGTGTTACAAGACGATTTTGAGGCTTCCTGACATTTTAAGCCTTTTGTTCACAATTTGGTCAGGATAAGACCAGTTATCAGGTCTGCTCTCTGTAGAACCTTATTTTGGTCTTGAGGGTTTATTCAGGCTCAGCTGTTTGAACCTGTGCATAGTTTGGACATTCAGTTTTGTCTTTAAAGGTTCTCTTTCTGTTAGCTATTGCCTCACCCAGAAGAGCATCTGAGCGTACAGCTATATCTTGCGATTCTCCTTACCTGATTTTTTTTTATCAGGATAAAGCAGTTTTAAGTACAAAATACTCTTTCATTCCTAAAGTTGTTTTTTCAAAAACATAAATTGGGAAGTTTTAGTCCCATCTCTGTGTAGCGTCAAAAACTATGCTAAAGAAAGATCACTTCATAACTTGGATGGAGTATGGGCCTTGAAATTTTATTTTGAAGCCACTAAATACTTCACAATTTCTTCTTCCTTGTTTATCCATTTGTCAGGTCCCCCACAATGGACAGAAAACTACTTCAATCACCTTGGCAGGGTGGCTTAAAGCTTTGATTCGTGTAGCGTAGCTAGTAGCGGGAAAGTCTCCCCCTGAATGAATTACGGTTTATTCTACCAGAGTAGTCGCTACTACTTGGGCTTTTAGAAATGGAGCTTCCATCTAACAGATTTACAAGGCAGCTACTTGGTCATCTTTTCAAAACTAATTCTACCATTTTGATATTTTTGCCTCTTCTGAGGCTGTTTTTGGTAGGAAAGTTCTGCATGTTGCAGTGCACGTTTAGTATCTGTCTTACCTGATTTTCCGTCGCTATTTCATGGTGGTCTTGTAGACTTCAAAGCATTGGGTTTAGGATCCCACATGTTATGGTTTATGGACTCTCACCATCTTATGAAAGGAAACAAAATGTATGCTTACCTGATTCATGGTGGTGAGATTCCACGAGTGCCACCCTTGTTTTTTTAATAACAGTTGGTGGCAGTAGCAGTGTGCACATCTTTTACCCTGCTCTTCCTTTCCTACTTTCTTATGTTCTCCTTTCTCTTAGCCATGTGTGTGACTAAGGCATTATGGGAACGTTGAAGGGATTAAAGCTCTGTTGTGTGGGGTATTTTGCCTCTTCCTATAGGACTGGACATTAATCCCACATGTGATGGCTCATGGACTCTCACCATCATTTAAGAAATTTATCGGGTAAGCATACAATTTTTGTTTGTTTACTTCCACAGAAAGCTGCTTTCAAGGATGCAAATGTCTGCCTCTTTGTCTTCGACTGCATCTTTTTTAATGGTGTTAGTTTGATGGACAGGTGAGTGTGAATACAGAATGGCAATTACATGGAAAAATAATATAGAATCAGAGCATGTCTCCTATGTTTATAGCCTCTTATCTACTTGTGTTTCTTTCACAGACCCCTTTCTGAACGCCGAAAGTTTATGTTGGATAACATGATGGAAATTCCTAACCACATCCTGTTCTCAGAAATGAAACACGTTACAGTGAGTTTGCCCTATGGTCTGCACTCTACATAGGTTATGCTGAATAATTTGGCAGCACTCACAATTTTATTTTAAGAATACTTGACTGTTCTGTTTTTCCAGGAGAGAATTTACACACTGGCATATAGATAAGGCAAATAAATACCTTTTATTAAAGGGCATTAAACACGAAATAAATGCTAGACTGATATATTCAATCAAGGATTAGCCTGAGAAAATATGCTAATTATATTATTTAAATTATATCGGTTGGCTAAATATATAAAAAAAAAAGTGTAATGTTTTAATGTCCATGGAGTAAAGGGCACTGCAGTGTTGTAACCGAGGGTTCCTTTTTGGCTGAGGTCAATAAGGGACAGTTGAAAATGGCCACAGCCAGTGACCATTTGGAAATATAGCAGTGATAGGTCTGCACTTTTTTCAGAATTAAATTACAGGAAAAGGGACCAAAGTAAATCATTGCATTTTTTAAAATATATAAACATTTTATATTGTAATCTCAAGTGTTTAATGTCCCTTTAATAAGTAGACAGTCTGATTTCAACAGATTGTAGAACATTTTATAGATAACGCACTTACTAGATTGCATAATATCAAAATAATTTACTTTTAATGTATGCCGCCTTCTAGGTTATACTTAAAGAAATTCCAAAGCTGTTTTTAATTTTTTTTTTTAGAAAGCTTCGGATCTAGCTGATATGATAACTCGAGTAATCCGGGAAGGGTTAGAGGGACTGGTGTTAAAGGATATAAAGGTAAGAATTTGTAGTAACTCTATTAGTAAAAATATATATATATATATATATATATATACAAACACTCTGCTAATCCGCATCTCCAGATCATATGAAAAAGAAAAAAGTATATGTCAAATTGTTAAAAGTTGAAAAATACAGCTTTATTTGGTACAAAAAATGTTAAAATCAGTTGCATGTAAAAACATGAAAGAAAAAACAAAAGGGAAAATCAGCTACAGTCCTGTAACTGACATAGAGCAACAGCAGACTGGTGTTAAAGGATATAAAGGTAAGAATTTGTAGTAACTCTATTAGTAAAAAAAAATATATATATATATATATATATATATATATATATATATATATATATATATATATATATATATATATATATATATATATAATCACAAACAGGCTGACTTCCTTGTTTTTTGCATGTTGTTTAAACAATTGTATAGGTGGCTCATGCGTTCTTTTCACTACTGTTGCTAGTACATGGTTTTTATTAGGTGATAAACTCTTGTTGAATATCAATTGTAATACTACTGTGCTAACACAAATAAAACTTATTTCACACTTTGTCTGTTACTTTATTTATATTCTTGTTCCCCCCCCCAGGGAATATATGAACCAGGCAAACGACACTGGCTGAAGGTCAAGAAAGATTACCTGAACGAAGGTGCTATGGCTGATACTGCTGATCTGGCCGTCCTGGGAGCATTTTATGGAAAAGGAGCAAATGGTGAGTTAATATCTCGTTCCACTATTTCAGATTATGACCTCCTTTTTTTTTCTTTTTTTTTACAGTAGTAGCAATTGTGGTAGGTAAAAAAAACTCTAGAAATGTGCCGGCAATGATACACTTTAATATAAAAGTCACTGACTACACTCACTCCAATAAGGCTACACTGTATTACAGAGACTACAATAATGTAATTTCCACCTAATTCTTTATTGGTAATGTTAATCACCTAATTCTCATCTACTTATGTGGTCATTTATTCAGTGTCCCCTCTGAAAAGAGATACTTCAGATTTTAACTGAAGTATCTAAGGTCCTATTCTTTTAAAATAACTGTAAACACTGTGTAATTACAAGATTTTTTGTACAGTCTTGCAATAAACAAACATACTAGGTTAGTCTGATTATGATTTAAATGCTTTTACAAAATGTTTGCTGCAGTTGTTTTTTCAATAGCCAAACTGTACTCCATACTTTTTTGTATTTAAAATACAGGGCTTGTTAATGGAGTTTGTGCAGCTCTTAGCTTACCTTTTTTGTTGAAACCAATATGGGGCATGGTTATGTCTGTGAAGCTTGCCATCTGCACTATCCGTTTCTTTCCTAAGATATCCTTCAGTTACTAGTGGGAATGTCACTCCTGGCCAGCAGGAGGCGGCAAAGAGCACCACAACAAAGCTATTAAAGGGACATTATACACTCAAAAAAATATGGGCTATTTAAATAAAGCACTCAAAGAAGATAAAGTTTGTATTTGACATGTTTTATCAATTTTGCTTCTAAAGTGCCTAAAAATGATGATAAAGTTTATATTGCTCTGACTATATTTGAATACGTCCGTAATACCCACTAGCTACAGACAAAGGCTTTTTTCCTCAGTCCCTAGCTAGTCCTTACAGCCAGCCCCCATGCTGAAGCTGTCTGTGTAATGTGCAATCCCCTCACCTCTCACTTTACAAACACAGTAATCACAACAGTATGTATGTAAATAGAATGTACTGCATATGCCAGTACTAAGCAGTTTATTATATATATATATATATATATATATATATATATATATATATCTATATATATATATATATATATATATATATCTCATTTACATAACATATATTCCAGCCAACCATCCACAGTTGTCCATCCCTCAAACAAGGCAGTAAAACGTTGGCATCAAGTACTCTAATTAGAAAAAAAAAGTGAAGCAAAGATTCAATAGCGAGCAGCGGTCTACCTTCAGTGCCGCTGACCCGCTGTCAATTACAATCAGAACCGGAGTGAGAGGACAGACGGTCACTGGAGCGGCAGTCTATAAGTGTGATAGACCGCGTAGCAGCATAAAGGAGCAAGCGGCGTCTGCCTTCACTGATTATGCAGCTGAGCCTGTCACACCGGGTGTAAGTGGTGGGGGGTGCTATGTTGAGAACGCCAGCTACATACAGAGACCGGAGGTGCTGCTATCTACAATGGAGATTTTTTCCATACTATTGTACTGATGGGTCTAAACTTCCAGAGTGGTTGTAAAGACAAGCTGGATCGGTGATGTCTGTAACGGGAGTGGGTCAAGTGGAAGTTTAGCCCCATCAGTACAATAGTATGGAAAAAAACTCCATTGTAGATAGCAGCACCTCCGGTCTCTGTATGTAGCTGGCGTTCTCAACATAGCACCCCCCACCACTTACACCCGGTGTGACATGCTCAGCTGCATAATCAGTGAAGGCAGACGCCGCTTGCTCCTTTATGCTGCTACGTGGTCTATCACACTTATAGACTGCCGCTCCAGTGACTGTCTGTCCTCTCACTCCGGTTCTGATTGTAATTGTCAGCGGCACTGAAGGTAGACCGCTGCTCGCTATTGAATCTTTGCTTCATTTTTTTTTTCTAATTAGAGTACTTGATGCCAACGTTTTACTGCCTTGTTTGAGGGATGGACAACTGTGGATGATTGGCTGGAATATATGTTATGTAAATGAGATTTTTATATATATATATATATATATATATATATATATATATATATATATATATATATATATATAATAAACTGCTTAGTACTGGCATATGCAGTACATTCTATTTACATACACACTGTTGTGATTACTGTGTTTGTAAAGTGAGAGGTGAGGGGATTGCACATTACACAGACAGCTTCAGCATGGGGGCTGGCTGTAAGGACTAGCTAGGGACTGAGGAAAAAAGCCTTTGTCTGTAGCTAGTGGGTATTACGGACGTATTCAAATATAGTCAGAGCAATATAAACTTTATCATCATTTTTAGGCACTTTAGAAGCAAAATTGATAATACATGTCAATTACAAACTTTATCTTCTTTGAGTGCTTTATTTAAATAGCCCATATTTTTTTGAGTGTATAATGTCCCTTTAAGTGTCACTACCCTACCCATAATCCCCAGTCATTCTCTTTGCCTCTGTCAATGGAGGAGGTGAAGTTTGCTGTCTGAAGAAATGGATTCCTTTTTCGTGTACTTTTCCCTGCAAGCAAGGATTTGGGTTTAGCTGAGTCCATGTCAATCTCTTCAGTAGAGTAGTGGTGGCTTTTGGCTTTTAAGCAGTTAGGAAGTTGTGAGGTAGTCCTTGCTTTGTTTTCTAACACATAGCTTGAAGACTTGCACTTCAGAAGAATATTTCATATGCAGTAGATGGGGACATTTTTAAAATACTTTATACAGGATTCTCTTTGGCAGTGGGCAGACACATTGTTTTATATAGGGATTTTATACAGGGATTTATGTATAAACTTAAAATCAATTCAGAAACCCAAATTAAGCGTTTCTTCTTCAAATGGAAGAATATTATTTCTTCTACAAGATACGACGAGTCCACGGATTTCATCCTTACTGGTGGGATATTATCCTCCTGCTAACAGGAAGTGGCAAAGAGCACCACAGCAGAGCTGTATATATATATAGCTCCTCCCTTCCCCTCCACCTCCAGTCATTCTCTTTGCCTGTAACTGCCTGACATTTATTTCCCTGTTTGGGAATGGGGTAAGCAATAATCCTATTTTCAGAAGGGTGTTACTGTAGTCCCTGGTTTTTATTTATACATAGCTGACATATGGGCATTATGTGACACTATGGGAGACACAAAGAAAAACGATACATAACGTTTTTATTTTTTGGCATTAACCTGTTTATTACTGGTGTGTTTGAGGGGTTATACTGTGTATTGATGACTTAGGTGTAAAACCGCTTTCCCATGCGGTTGTGTTTGGGCCTACTTCGGCATCGACCTTAAGGGGCGGGGCCTATTTTTGCATTCTCTGATGCACACTTCCTTCAGACTTGGCAGCAGCAAGCAGTAACTCCGGTGGCTCCTGGACTGTGCAATCTGGTCTGGAGTGTTGGAAAGTTGTTTTGAAGTACCCTGGGGGCAGGTAGGCGTCACAGGAGGTGCAGAGGGTATTTTTGACTATAAATTGACAAAGTTGTTGATCTAAGTACTTTAAAGCCTTATTTCTCCCCTTACTACTGGGGTGCAGTAATTTTTGGATAAACCAACGATTTTTAGTTAAATTTGAAGATAATTTAACGTTATTTAAGCAGTTTGGGAAAAATTGTTCACTTTTTCTTTTCTTAAAGGCACAGTACACGTTTTTTCAAAAGTTTATTTTAAGCAATAAATAAGTGTTTAAACGACTTTTTGTGCTTTTTACTAGTCTGTTCAAACATGTCTGACATTGAGGAATCTGAATCTCATTGTTCTATGTGTTTAGAAGCTATTGTGCAACCCCCTCTAACATTGTGTAACTCTTGTACTGAAAGAGCCTTACATTGTAAAGACCATATATTAGGTCAAGAAAGTGTGCCTAAGGATGATTCTCAGTCTGAAGAGAATCAGGATATGCCATCCAATTCTCCCCAAGTGTCACAACCTTTAACGCCCACACAAGCGACGCCAAGTACTTCTAGTGCATCTAATTCCTTTATTCTGCAGGAGATGGCTGCAGTTATGTCAACTACCCTTACTGAGGTATTATCTAAATTACAAGTGTTGCAGGGTAAACGCAATAGGTCAGGTACTAGTGTAAATACTGAATCCTCTGATGCTTTATTAGCGATTTCCAATGTACCCTCACAGAACTCTGAGTTGGGGGTCAGGGAATTACTGTCTGAGGGTAAAATTTCAGATTCAGGGAATGTTTTACCGCAGACAGATTCGGACGCTATGTCCTTTAAATTTAAGCTTGAACACCTCCGCCTGTTACTTCGGGAGGTTTTAGCGACTCTGGATGATTATGACCCTATTGTAATTCCACCAGAGAAATTGTGTAAGATGGATAAATATCTAGAAGTACCTACTTACACCAATGTTTTTCCGGTTCCTAAGAGAATTTCGGAAATTATAAGAAAGGAATGGGATAGACCAGGTATACCGTTCTCTCCCCCTCCTAATTTTAAGAAAATGTTTCCCATATCAGACGCCATTCGGGACTCTTGGCAAACGGTCCCTAAGGTAGAGGGAGCTATATCTACCCTAGCTAAGCGTACAACTATACCAATTGAGGACAGTTGTGCTTTCAAAGACCCTATGGATAAGAAATTAGAGGGTCTACTAAATAAATTATTATTATTGCATTGTTCCAGTAACTACTGCAGCAGCTTTTTTGTTTGAGGCTCTAGAAGAGTCTCTTAAGGTTGAGACTCCATTAGATGACATCTTATATAGAATTAAGGCTCTCAAGCTAGCTAATTATTTTATTACTGATGCCGCTTTTCAAACTGCTAAATTGGCGGCAAAGAATGCAGGATTTGCTATCCTAGCACATAGAGCGTTGTGGCTCAAATCTTGGTCTGCTGATGTCTCATCAAAAACTAAGCTTTTGGCTATTCCTTTTAAAGGTAAGACCCTTTTTGGGCCTGAATTGAAGGAAATCATTTCTGACATTACAGGAGGTAAAGGCCATGCCCTACCTCAGGATAAGTCTGTTAAGATGAGGGGTAAACAAAATAATTTTCGTTCCTTTCGGAACTTTAAAGGAGGACCCTCAGCTTCCTCTTCTGCTGCAAAGCAGGAAGGGAATTTTACCCAATCTAAGTCAGTCTGGAGACCCAACCAGAACTGGAATAAAGGTAGACAATCCAAAAAGCCCGCTGCTGCTACTAAGACAGCATGAAGGGGCGGCCCCCGATCCGGGACCGGATCTAGTAGGGGGCAGACTCTCGTTCTTTGCCCAGGCTTGGGCAAGAGATGTTCAGGACCCCTGGGCACTAGAAATAGTGACCCACGGTTATCGATTGGAATTCAAGGACTTTCTCCCAAGAGGGAGATTTCATCTTTCATAATTATCTGCAAACCAGATAAAAAGAGAGGCGTTCTTACGCTGTGTAAAAGACCTTTTTTACCATGGGAATAATTTGTCCAGTTCCAAAATTGGTACAGGGGTTTTACTCAAATCTATTTGTGGTTCCCAAAAAAGAGGGAACTTTCAGACCCATCTTAGACCTCAAGTGTTTAAACAAGTTTCTCATTTCTTCAAGATGGAGACTATACAAACAATTTTACCAATGATCCAGGAGGGTCATTATATGACTACCGTGGACTTGAAGGATGCTTACCTTCATATTCCAATCCACAAGGATCATCATCAGTTTCTAAGGTTTGCCTTCCTGGACAAACATTATCGGTTTGTGGCTCTTCCCTTTGGGTTGGCCACAGCACCCAGAATCTTCACAAAGGGTCTAGGGTCTCTTTTGGCGGTTCTCAGACCACGAGGCATAGCAGTGACGCTTTATCTGGATGATATCCTGATCCAGGTGTCAACATATCATCTGACAAAATCTCACACGGACACAGTGCTGTCTTTTCTGAGAACTCACGGTTGGAAGGTGAACATAGAGAAGAGTTCAGTTGTCCCACAGACAAGGCTTCCTTTCTTGGGAACTCTGATAGACTCGGTAGCCATGAAAATATTTCTGACGGAGGTCAGAAAATCAAAGATTCTAAATACTTGCCGAGCACTTCAGTCCATTCCTCGGCCATCAGTGGCTCAGTGTATGGAGGTAATTGGATTAATGGTAGCGGCAATGGACATCATTCTATTTGCTCTCTTTCATCTCAGACCGCTGCAGCTGTGCATGCTCGGACAGTGGAATGGGGATTATGCAGATTTATCTCCTCCGATAAATATGGATCAAGAGACCAGAGACTCTCTCTTCTTTGGTGGTTGTCGCTGGATCATCTGTCCCAGGGGACTTGCTTTCGCAGACCCTCGTGGGTGATAGTGACAATGGACGCCAGCCTTCTGGGCTGGGGTGCAGTCTGGAATTCCCTGAAGGCTCAGGGTGTTTGGACTCAGGTGGAGTCTCTACTTCCAATCAATATTCTGGAGTTGAGAGCAACATTCATTCAATTCATCAGATTCCAGTCGGACAACATCACGACTGTGGCCTATATCAATCATCAGGGGGGAACAAGGAGTTCCTTAGCAATGAGAGAGGTATCCAAGATAATGTTTTCGGGAGAGACCCACTCTTGTCACCTGTCAGCAATCCACATCCCAGGAGTAGAGAACTGGGAAGCGGATTTTCTAAGCCGACAGACTTTTCATCCGGGGAGTGGGAACTCCACCCGGAGGTATTTGCCTCTTTTATTCTCTGATGGGGCAAACCGGAATTGGATCTGATGGCATCTCGACAGAATGCCAAGCTTCCAAGATACGGATCCAGGTCGAGGGATCCCCAGGCCGAACTGATAGATGCCTTGACAGTGCCTTGGTCGTTCAGCCTAGCTTATGTGTTTCCACCGTTTCCTCTCCTTCCACGCATGATCGCTTGAATCAAACAGGAGAGAGCTTCAGTGATCCTGATAGCGCCTGCGTGGCCACGCAGGACTTGGTATGCGGATCTAGTGGACATGTCTTCGCTACCACCGTGGAAACTTCCTTTGAGACAGGACCTTTCCAACATCCAAATCTAACTTCTCTGCAGCTGACTGTGTGGAGATTGAACGCTTGATTTTATCGAAGCAAGGATTCTCTGGTTCTGTTATCAATACTTTGATACAGGCTAGAAAGCCTGTCACTAGAAAAATCTATCATAAGATATGGCGTAAATATCTTTATTGGTGTGAATCCAAGGGCTACTCATGGAGTAAAGTTAGGATTCCGTCTTTTCTCCAAGAAGGATTGGAGAAAGGCTTATCAGCTAGTTCCTTACAGGGACAAATTTCTGCGTTGTCAATTTTGTTTCACAAACGTTTGGCAGATGTGCCAGATGTTCAGTCTTTTTGTCAGGCTCTAACCAGAATTAAGCCTGTATTTAGACCAATTACTCCTCCCTGGAGTTTGAATTTAGTTCTTCGAGTTCTTTAAGGGGTTCCGTTTGAACCTTTGCATTCCATAGATATAAAATTATTATCTTGGAAAGTTCTGTTTTTGGTTGCTATTTCTTCGGCTCGAAGAGTTTCTGAGCTTTCAGCGCTACAGTGTGATTCTCCTTATCTCATTTTTCATTCTGATAAGGTGGTTTTACGTACCAAACCTGGTTTTCTTCCTAATTAATCAGGAAATTATTGTTCCTTCATTGTGTGCTAATCCTTCTTCCAAGAAGGAGCGTCTGTTACATAACTTGGACGTGGTCTGTGCCTTAAAGTTTTACTTACAGGCAACTAAGGATTTCTGTCGATCCTCTTCATTATTCATTGTTTGTTCTGGAAAGCGTAGGGGTCAGAAAGCTACGGCTACCTCTCTTTCTTTTTGGCTGAGAAGTATCATCCGCCTGGCATATGAGACTGCTGGACAGCAGCCTCCTGAAAGAATTACCGCTCAGTCTACTAGGGCTGTGGCTTCCACATGGGCTTTTAAAAATGATGCATCTGTTGAACAGATTGGTAAGGCTGCGACTTGGTCGTCCCTTCACACTTTTTCCAAATTTTCCAAATTTGATACTTTTTGCTTCTTCTGAGGCTATTTTTGGGAGAAAAGTTCTTCAAGCAGTGGTGCCTTCCGTTTAGGTCTCTGTCTTGTCACTCCCTTTCATCCGTGTCCTGTTGCTTTGCTATTGTATCCCACAAGTAAGGATGAAATCGGTGGACTCGTCGTATCTTGTAGAAGAAAAGGAAATTTATGCTTACCTGATAAATTTCTTCTATGATATGACGAGTTCACGGCCCTCCCTATCAATTTAAGACAGATTCTGTTTTTTATTATTTACAACTTCAGTCACCTCTGCACCTTTTAGCTTTTCTTTTCTCTTCCTATAACCTTCGGTCGAATGACTGGAGGTGGAGGGGAAGGGAGGAGCTATATATACAGCTCTGCTGTGGTGCTCTTTGCCACTTCCTGTTAGCAGGAGGATAATATCCCACAAGTAAGGATGAAATCTGTGGACTTGTCATATCGTAGAAGAAATCAATTTATCAGCTAAGCATAAATTTCCTTTTTAGCTTATCCTATAGAAATCCAAAAACAACTTATTGCACCCTTTAAGGGTACTGTATATTTAGAACTAGCCATAGCTGAGAAAGAATTTCCGGATATATAGAGGCGTGGAGGGGGCACGATGGACGGAGGAGGAAATTTTTAACCCCTTTTTTTTTATTTATTTTTTTGGTTTGTAATGTACAACGTTGAAAACCCCAGCAATATGTATAACACAATGATAATAAGGAACTAATTGTATGGGTTAAAGGTAATTTTGTATGCCATATAATATTGCACCCTGCGTGGTGTTAAAAGTCCAAGAATTGTATAATGGTATATATTGCTGGATATAAATAAAATTAAAATGTGGCGGCCTTTTTTTTTTTTTTTTTTTTTTTTTCTTTCTTTCTTAGCTAGAACAGGCTAACTGACAAACTTCTTGAGTTTGAAACCAGCTGCAGCTACTTGCATCTTATGTTGTAGGCAGAGGGAAACGCGCGCCTTTTACTTGCTGCATAGTTTCCTCTCTCTGCCGTCGGATATTCGCGGAGCAGCGTCATTGAATTTTTGTCTCTTCAGTGTCAATCTACTTTATGATAGTTTTAGAGACTTCTGGCAGCCAAATTGTGGTATTAAAAATTCTTTTCAGGCAATGCCGCAGCTTTCTCCTCAAAGGTCCCAAGCCTCTATGGCGTCAGTGCCCTGCAGTTCCACTCAGCCTCCTGGAGGAGTTTATTTGCCTGCAGATTTTTCTGCACAGGTATCTTCTGCGGTATCTGCAGCATTATCTGCTTTTCCTATGCTGGGACATTCAGATAGTAAGGTTTCTGTTCTAGCTACTGCTATGCAGGTTGCCCTCCCTCATAAGTCTGATGAGGAGGATATGCTGGTAGCCTCTGAGGGTTAAATCTCAGATTCAGACAGTATTATTCCTTCATCTGATACTGAAGAAGTAAACTTCAGACTTAAGCTTAAACACATTTGTGTACTGTTAAAGGAGGTATTGGCTACTTTGGACGACTCTGATACATCTGTCGTTGTCAACCCTAAAAAGTCTATTAAACTAAGTAAATACTATGATGTTTCTTCCTCTGTGGAAGTTTTTCCTGTCCCAGACCGCGTGACGGAGATTATTTCACAGGAATGGGAGAAGCCAGGGGGATTCCTTTCTCCCCATCTCCCGTATTTAAAAGATGTTTCCTGTTGCTGACTCCATTAAAGATTCTTGGTTCACAGTGCCTAAAGTAGAAGGGGCTATTTCTACTCTGACTAAGAGAACTTTGATCCCTATAAAGGATAGCTGCTTCTTTAAGGATCCCATGGACAAAAAGCTGGAAGCTTATTTGAAGAAGATGTATGTTCATCAATGTCTTCAATGGCAACCTGCAGTTTGAATTGCACAGTAGCAAGTGCGGCATCTTATTGGTGTGACGCCTTGTCTGAATCAATTTTAGTAGAGACTCAGTTGGAGGAGATAAGAGAGGATTAAGGCTCTCAAACTAGCCAATTCCTTTATTTCTGATGCTAACATGCAAGTTATTAGACTGGAAGCCAAGATGTCTGGCTTCACTGTCCTAGCCGGCAGTGCATTGTAGCTAAAATCCTGGTCAGCTGATGTTACCTCTTAAGTCCAAGCTTCTGGTGCTTCCTTACAAAGGAAAGACTTTGTTCGGATCTGGTCTGGCAGAAATAATTTCTGATATTACGGGTGGAAAAGTGTCTTTTTTTTTTTTTTCTACCGCAAGACAAGAAGAACAGACTCAAAGGACATCAAAGTAATTTTCATTCCTTTCGTAACTTCAAAAGTCTTCCTCTTCCAAGAAGGAGCAGTCCAAGTCTTATTGGAAGCCCAATCGGTCTTGGAATAAGGGGAAGCAATCGAATAAACGCTCAGCTTAGTCTAAGTCAGCATGAAGGTTCGGCCCCCGGTCCGGATTCGCATCAAGTGGGGGGCAGACTTGCCCTGTTTTGTCAAGCGTGGAGACGAGATGTCCCAGATCCTTGGGCTGTGGAAATAGTATCTCAGGGTTACAAAATAGAATTAAAAACTTTCCCTCCCGCAGATTCCACATCTCAAGATTATTTGCAGACCAGGTAAAAAGAGACTAGGACCTTTCCTCCCTGGGAGTGATTGTCCCAGTTCCAGTAAGTGAAAAACGGTCTAGGATTCTATTCAAATCTGTTTGTGGTTCCCAAAAAAGAGGGAACTTTTCGACCCATTTTAGACCTAAAGTGCCTCTACAAGTTTCTCAGGGTACCGTCCTTCAAAATGGAAACCATTCGTTCCATTCTTTTTTTGGTCCAAGAGGGTCAGTTCATGACAACCATAGACCTGAAGGATTTGTATCTTCATGTTCCCATCCACAGGGATCATCACAAATTCCTGAGATTCGCCTTTCTAGACAAACACTTCCAGTTTGTAGCTCTTCCGTTTGGCCTTGCCTCAGATCACATAATTTTCTCAAAGGTTCTGGGGCTATTGGGGGGCTATCTTGGCAGTGATCAGGTCTCGGGGAATTGCAGTGGCGCCATACCTGGATGACATATTGGTTCAGGCGCCTTCTTTTCAACAAGTAAACTCTCATACAGAGATGTTGTTGTCTCTTCTACGTTCCCACGGTTGGAAAGTGAATCTGGAAGAGAGTTCCCTTGTTCCAGCTACAAGGGTGTTTTTCTTAGGGATCATAACAGATTCCCTATCTATGAAAACATTTTTGACGGAGGTCAGAAAATCCAAAATGATCTCCTCTTGCCTCTCTCTTCAGTCTACTGTTCGGCCATCAGTGGCTCAATGTATGGAGGTAATTGGTCTGATGGTCGCTTTCATGGACATTATTTCCTTTGCTCAAATCCATTTGAGAGCTCTGCAATTATGCATGCTCAGACAATGGAATGGAGACCATTCGGATCTGTCTCAGAGGATAGATCTAGACCAGTCGACAAGTGACTATCTCCCATGGTGGCTTTCTCGGGACCATCTGTCTCAGGGCACATGCTTCCAGAGACATTCCTGGGTGATTGTGACCACGGATGCCAGCCTGCTAGGCTGGGGAGCAGTTTGGGACTTGTTAAAAGTGCATGGACTATGGACTCGGGAGGAGGAATTGAGAGTGATTTACAATGCTTTGATGGCTTGGCCTCAATTTTCCTTAGCCCGGTTTATCAGATTTAAGTCGGACAACATCACCTTAGTGGCTTAGATCATCCACCAGTGAGGAACTCTGAGTTCCTTAGCCATGAAGGAGGTGGCACAGAGTATTCAGTGGGTGAAGCTCACCATTGTTGTCTATATCTGCCATCCACATTCCTGGAGTGGACAACTGGGAAGCGGATTTCCTGAGCAGACTGACATTTCATCCCAGGGAGTGGGCTCTCCATCCGGAGATGTTCTCCAAGTTAACCCTCAAATTGGGAGTGCCGGAGTTGGATCTGATGGCGTCTCGGCAGAACACAAAGCTTTCAAGGTATGGTTCACGGTCCTGAGATCCTCAGGCCACTCTGATAGATGCTCTGGCGATTCCTTGGGATTTCGGTCTAGCATACCCGTTTCCTCCGTTTTGCGCTCCTTTCACGAGTTATTGCTCGTATCAAACAAGAGAGAGCATCAGTAATTCTAATAGCTCTTGCATGGTCTTTCAGGATCTGGTATGCACACCTAGTGAAGATGTCTTCTCGGCCGCCTTGAAGGTTGCCTCTGAGGAAGGACCTTTTTTTAGCTCAGAGTCTATTCCTCCATCTAAATCTCGTTTCTCTGAAGCTGACTGCTTGGAGATTGAACGCTTAGTTCTGTCTAAGCTTGGATTTTCTGAGTTGGTCATTGAGACCATGATCCAGGCTCACAAGCCTGTTACTCGTAAAATTTACCATAAGGTATGGTGTAAATACCTTTTATTGGTGTGAATCTAGGGGCTACTCTTGGAGTAGGGTCAGGATTCCTAGAATTTTGTCTTTTCTCCAGGAAGATCTAGAGAAAGGGTTGTCAGTCAGTTCTCTGAAAGGTCAGATTTCTGCATTATCTATTTTGTTACACGAGCGTCTGGCGGATGTGCCAGATGTTCAATCTTTTTGTCCGGCCCTGGTCAGAATCAGGCCTGTGTTTAAACCTGTTGCTCCTCCTTGGAGCCTTAATCTTGTTCTTGAAGTTTTGCAGCAGGCTCAGTTTGAGCCAATGCATTCTATAGATATTAAGTTGTTCTCTTAGAAGGTTTTGTTTCATATTTATATCTCTTCTGCTCAGAGAGTTTCTGAACTCTCAGATTTGCAGTGTGATTCGCCTTACCTTATCTTTCATGCGGATAAGGCGGTACTTCGTACTAAATTGGGGTTTCTTCCTAAAGTGGTTTCGGATAGAAATATTAATCAGGAAATTGTTGTTCCTTCTCTCTGTCCCAATCCTTCTCATAAAGAATGTCTGTTGCACAACTTGGATGTTGTGCATGCTCTAAAATTCTACCTACAGGCTTTTTGCCAGTCTTCTGCCCTGTTTCTCAGGAAAGCGTAAGG
>NC_069501.1:673517036-673622036 GCF_027579735.1 Bombina bombina | reverse complement strand
ATGAGTGGGAGGGGCCTAATTTAGCGCTTTTTTGCGCAGTTAAAATTACAAAATGAATCATCCAGATTCCCTCAGCAGTCCCATGAATACTACAGGACATCTCTAAAGGGCTAAAAAAGACTTCCAAAATCGTTTATAGGGAAGGTAATCCACAGCTCAGCTGTGGCAGTTTTGTTGTCTGTTAAAAAACGTCTGTCGTTTTTTTGATCTGTTTTTTTGCATTAAGGGGTTAATTATCCATTTGCAAGTGGGTGCAATGCTCTGTTAACTTATTACATATACTGTAAAAATTTCGTTTGATTCACTGCCTTTTTTCACTGTTTTTCAAATTTTTACAAAATTTGTTTCTCTTAAAGGCACAGTAACGTTTTTTATATTTGCTTGTTAACTTGATTTAAAGTGTTTTCCAAGCTTACTAGTCTCATTATTAGTCTATTCTAACATGTCTGACATAGAGGAAGCTCTGTGTTAATTATGTTTAAAAGCCATGGTGGAACCCCATCTTAGAATGTGTACCAGATGTACTGATTTTATGTTAAACAATAAAGATCATTTTTTGTCTTTAAAAACATTATCACCAGAGGATTCTGTCGAGGGGGAAGTTATGCTGACTAACTCTCCCCACGTGTCAGACCCTTTGACTCCCGCTTTAGGGACTCACGCTCAAATTGCGCCAAATACATCAAGGGCGCCCATAGCGTTTATTTTACCAGAGGATTCTGTCGAGGGGGAAGTTATGCCGACTAACTCTCCCCACGTGTCAGACCCTTCGACTCCCGCTTCAGGGACTCACGCTCAAATGGCGCCAAATACATCAAGGGCGCCCATAGCGTTTATTTTACAAGACATGGCAAAGGTTGTGAATAATACACTGGCAGCGGTATTAGTCAGACTACCTGAAATTAAAGGAAAGCAAGATAGCTCTGGGGGTAGATACAGAGCATACAGACGCTTTAAGAACCATGTCTGATACTGCCTCACAATATGCAGAAGCTGGGGGGAGCTTCAGTCTGTGGGTGATATTTTTGACTCAGGGAAGATGATTTAACCTGATTCTGTTATTTCTACATTTAAAATTTATGCTTGAGAACCTCCACTTGTTGCTCAGGGAGGTTTTAGCTGCTCTGAATAACTGTGTACAATCGCAGTGCCAGAGAAATTGTGTAGACTGGATAAATACTATGCAGTGCCGGTGTGTACTGATGTTTTTCCAATACCTAAAGAGGTTTACTAAAATTATTAATAAGGATAGACCAGGTGTGCCGTTCTCTTCCCCTCCTATTTTTAGAAAAATGTTTCTAATAGTTGCCACCACACGGGACTTATGGCAGACAGTTCCTAAGGTGGAGAGAAGAGTTTCTACTCTAGCTAAGCGTACCACTTACCCTGTCGAGGACAGTTGTGCTTTTTTAGATCCAATGGATAAAAAATTAAAGGATTACCTTAGGAAAATGTTTATTCAACAAGGTTTTATCCTGCAGCCCCTTGCATGCATTGCTTTTGTCACTGCTGCTGCGGCGTTCTGGTTTGAGTTTCTGGATGAGGCTTTACAGGTAGCGACTCCATTGGATGAATACTTGACAAGCTTAGAGCACTTAAGCTAGCCAATTCCTTTGTTTCTGATGCCTTGTTTTTTCTTTTTGACTAAACTAACGGCTAAGAATTCTGTTTTTTACTATACTGGAACGCACAGCACTATGGCTTATGTTATGGTCAGCTGTCGTGACTTTAATAAATAAGCTACTTAACTTCCCTTCAAGGGGCAGACCCTATTCGGGCCTGGTTTGAAAGAGATTTTTGCTAATATCACTGGAGGAAAAGGTATTGCCCTTCCTCAGGACAGGTCCAAATCAAGGGCCAAAAAGTCTAATTTTCGTGCCTTTCGAAACTTCAAGGCAGGCGTGGCATCAATTTCCTCTAAGGCAAAACAAGAGGAAACGTTTGCTCAGTCCAAAACGGTCTGGTGTCAACCGGACCTGAAACAAAGATAAGCAGGCCAAGGAGCCTGCTGCTGCCTCTAAGACAGCATGAAGAACGGCTCCCTATCCGGTAACGGATCCTGCAGGGGGCAGACTTTCATTTTTCGCGTGGGCGAGAGAGAGAGGCCCAGGATCCCTGGGCATTGGAAATTATATCCCAGAGATATCTTCTGGATTTCAAAGCTTTCCCCCCAAAAAAAGGGGAGATTTCACCTTTCACAATTATCTGCAAATCAGATAAAGAAAGAGACATTCTTGCACAGTGTACGAGACCCATCCAGTTCCAGGGGAGGAACAGGGATAGAGTTTTTACTCAAATCTGTTTGTGGTTCCCAAGGAGAGGGAACCTTCAGATCTATTTTGGATCTAAAGATCTTAAACAAATTCCTCAGAATTCCATCATTTAAGTTGGAAACTATTCGTACCATCTTAACTATGATCCAGGAGAGTCAATAGAGGACTACAATGGATTTGAAGGATGCTTATCCTCACATTACGATGCATAAAGATCACCATCGGTTTTTCAGGTTTGCTTTTCTAGACAGGCATTACCAGTTCGTAGCTCTTTCCTTTGGGTTAACTACAGACCCAAGAATCTTTATGGAGGTTCTGGGGTCGCTTTGGCGGTCCTTAGGCCGCGGGCCATAGAAGTGGCCCCTTATTTAGACGACATCCTGATACAGGCGTCAAACATCCAAGTTGCCAAGTCTCATACGGACGTAGTACTGGCATTTCTGAGATCGCATGGGTGGAAGGTGAACAAGGAAAGAGTTCTCTATCCCCAATCTCAAGGGTTTCCTTCCTAGGGATTCTGATAGATTTTGTAGAAATGAAAATTTTCCTGACGGAGTCCAGGTTGTCAAAGTTTCTAAATCTCTGCCGTGTTCTTTCATTCCATCCGCGCCCTTTGGTGGCTCAGTACATGAATGTAATCGGCTTAATGGTAGCGGCAAGGGACATAGTACCGTTTGCACGCCTACATTTCAGACCACTGCAACTATGCATGCTCAGTCAGAGGAACGGGGATTACACAGATTTGTTCTCCTGTTAAATCTGGACCAAGAGACCAGAGGTTCTCTTCTCTGGTGACTATCTCGGGTCCATCTGTCCAAGGGTATGACCTTCCGCAGGTCAGATGGGACAATTGTTACAACAGATGCCAGCCTTTTAGGTTGGGATACAGTCTGGAACTCCCTGAAGGCTCAGGGATAGTGGACTCAGGAGGATCCGATAGCCGATACTGTGCTAGAGCAAGCAGAAGCTCACGATGACTGTCATAATAGACGTACCCGGATGGTTGCTGTTTACCTGGCCATAGGGGGGAGACCGGCTGGCTCCCCTGTGGAGGGTGATGCGGAGGATCGCTGGATGTCGGTGGCCTGCTATCTTTTTGCTTCTCTGGCTCTCTGCAGCGACTGCGGCCTGGGGCTGTGGCGTATGACGGAGTGCTCGTCGGATCTGGATCCCGCAGTGCCAGGAGGCCTTTCAGATCTTGATGTGGTCGCAAGAGTCGGGGTTGGGTAAAGTTGTAGACATTGAGACAGCCTGTGGCCTGCTAGGCCTGACCTCACCCCACCCCAGAACTACTCTAACTCCGAAGACTGTTACCTCATGAGTCACAGGGAATGGGGACTTACTGAAGCGGATCAGCCCAAGCCCCAGTTCATTGTTTGTAACTTAGATACTGACATTTATTAGAAAGTTGGACTGTATTGAGAGGTAAAAGTGTGATGTTTGTTAGACAGGGAGTAGTCCTTCCCCTTAAGTCAATATAAGCTACACTGTAGGTCTGACATAGGCCTGTTCCCCTTCCCTGTTAAGCAATAGTCTATGCATGATCCGGCACTGGGTAATTGGGAATAGCCTTGTGAGTTTAGAGGGATAGTTGGCAAAGTCAGGCTGTGCTCAGAATTATGTGTGTACAGGGATCTGTCTTGCCGCTGTATAACTACTCAAGCCTTGTGAGATGTTTGTCTTTATGTGCCAGAGGCGGTAAGAAGATAGCATAAAATGTATGTTTTGCTCCTTACTTGCTTATAGGCGCTACTATCTAGCATGGGGTGAGTTTTTTTAGACTATGATATCTATAAAATAAGTAAATGTCGATGAGGTATGTCCTGTAACTTGCCTCACATACTGTACAGTTTAAAAATATGCAAACACTACTGTTCTCATTTCACACTATATATTATAGAGGTATGATATTCTACCTATAGCTGTGTAACTGGTACTTCCTGTGGTAGACCCAAGATTTGAGCTGTGTGCAGTGGGTGGTAAGATTCTAGAGCTCAGTGGAGTGGCAAGGGGATATTCAGATAAATGTTAAGGGCCCATCTACCCCGGTGTGCTCTGTTATCTCACACTGCATAATATAATGTTATTCTAGCCTACCTACAGCTTTATAACTAATATTGTTGTGTTGGGTACACATTAAATAATACTTGCATGTCTCCTTATATAAGTACATATACTCTTGAGGAAATTGAGACCCTGCACCTACAACATATAGTACCCAGAATGCTGGTCTTAGATATAAATAGAGGTTTGAAAGAAGACTATATATACTCTTCCCACCCCCTATTTCCCCTGCACATAGGCTTAGTTTTTCAAAGGACTCTAGTTGTACAATTAGTTGCTATTTTTCCTGCAAAACTTCTTACATGATAGATGTGTATAACACTATGTATAACACCCCCAACTTGTTCTCTCTACTCCGCCCCCCCCCTTCCCCCCCTTTATACGGTAAGGGATGAATAATTTCTCCTCCGCATTCATTCTCTGACAGAGTTCCGTAGTCTCTGTCCTACCCGTAGGGCCTTTACTTTAGTTCTTACCTGCATTTCTGTAAGAAAGGCTCTGCGGATCTTATTATTGTAGTTATATTTCATTAATATTTTGAGTCCTAAAGTCTGCGAATTGTTCATCCTTGTAACCTTTGTTTACATCTCAGCTCATGTATTTATTTAATGTATCATTAGTTAGAATTTTTATACTAAGTTCTCATAAGTAGTCTAGCGAACCAATATGAGGTCAACATGAACATAAGTCCTTGCTCTGCTACCATAGTGTTAGTATATATCTTGTATTTTACCTATGTTACAGTATTCATGTTGACCTGAGATAATCAAGCAAAGCATTGCAGTTGTTCTCTTTTACTAATTAGATTATTTTTATAATCCCAAGTCAGACCTATTCTTATTGAGTTTATTGAACCCGAGGATGACTACTGAGCCCAAGAGGGACTTTATTTACTACAGTATAACTATATAACTATTGCAACCTATATCATAGTTTTATCATATTACCTGTCCTGTGGTTTTAGAGGTCCATAAGAGGCCGGTACTATCTACACAATATCCCTATTTTATTTACTTTCATCATGTTTCCCCTCTGTTTATGTAATATCAAGGGTTCAAGAGTGACCCTATCATTATTTTAGTTCTACTAGTTTATTGCCCTCCTTCGCAACTTGAGTCTTCTGGACCCATTTGAGGTCCGAGCAACTATAGGAGGTGCGAATGAGAGAAACAGGTCCATAAGTGGCCTGCTTCACATAAAACCCCCAGTTTATTAAGTGCGACAAGTGAGGTCTAAGAGTGGCCTCTGCTACTTTGGGGGAAAAATAGGGGGTAGTTTAGAGATTTGCTCCTCAAGTATTGCTTACTTGCCTCTTTTTGTCTAATTATCGGATTAATATGTACGGCAACAAATGTTATTCACCTTTCTGATATTTTTGTTTTGTATGATAAATGAGCAAATTCATGTCTTGTCAATGTTTACCCTCAATAAAAAATATTATTAAAAAAAAAAAAAAAAAAAAAAAGACAGATTTCTACTCTGTTTGTTCTTTTGCACAAGCGTCTGGCAGGTATTCTAGACGTTCAGGCATTTGGTCAGGCTTTGGTTAGAACCAAGCCTGTGTTTAAAACTGTTGCTCCGCCATGGAGCTTAAACCTGGTTCTTAAGGTTCTTCAAGGAGTTCCGTTTGAACCTTTTCATTCCATAGATATCAAACTTTTATCTTGGAAAGTTCCTTTTTGGTAGCTATTTCCTCGGCTCGTAGAGTCTCCGAGTTATCTGTGTTACAATGTGATTCTCCTTATCTGGTCCTCCGTACGGATAAGGTAGTCCTGCGTACCAACCTGGGTTTTTACATAAGATGGTATCTAACAAGAATATCACTCAAGAGATTGTTGTTCCATTCTTGTATCCTAATCCTTCTTCAAAGAAGGAACGTCTATTACACAATTTGGACGTGGTTCGTGCTTTAAAGTTTTACTTACAAGCTACTACAGATTTTCATCAAACATTCACCTTGTTTGTTGTCTATTCTGGATAGAGGAGAGGTCAAAAGACTTCAGCAACCTCTCTGTCTTTTTGGTTAAAAGCATAATTCATTTAGCTTATGAGACTGCTGGACAGCAGACTCCTGAAGGGATTACAGCTCATTCTACTAGAGCTATGGTTTTCACTTGGGCCTTTTTAAAATGAGGCTTCTGTTGAACAAATTTACAAGACGGAGTCTTGGTCTGCGCTTCATACTTTTTCAAATTTAACAAATTTGATACTTTGCTTCTTCGGAGGCTATTTTTGGGAGAAAGGGTTTTTTACAGGCAGTGGTAACTTCCGTTTAAGTACCTGCCTTGTCCCTCCCATCATCCGTGTACTTTAGCTTTGGTATTGGTATCCCATAAGTAATGGATGATCCGTGGATTGGATACACTTAACAAGAGAAAACATAATTTATGCTTACCTGATAAATTTATTTCTCTTGTAGTGTATCCAGTCCACGGCCCGCCTTGTCATTTTAAGGCAGGTAATTTTTTCATTTAAACTACAGTCACCACTGCACCCTATGGTTTTTCCTTTCTCTGCATGTTTTCGGTCGAATGACTGGATATGGCAGTTAGGGGAGGAGCTATATAGCAGCTCTGCTGTGGGTGAACTCTTGCAACTTCCTGTTGGGAAGGAGAATATCCCATAAGTAATGGATGATCCGTGGACTGGATACACTACAAGAGAAATAAATTTATCAGGTAAGCATACATTATGAGATATATATATATATATATATATATATATATATATATATATATATATATACACACACACACATATATACATATACATACACATACACACACATATATAATGTGTATATTGGGGCTGTGCGATTTTGAGGAAAAAAAAAACTTAAAAATTATTGGACACTAGTACTACTCACTTAAAGGGACAGTCAACACCGGAATTTTTGTTGTTTAAAAAGAAAGATAATCCCTTTATTACCCATTCCCCAGTTTTGCATCTTCAACACAGTTATAATAATATACGTTTTACCTCTGTGATCACCTTGTAACTAAGCTTCTGCTGACTGCCCCCTTATTTCAGTTCTTTTGACAGACTTGCATTTTAGCCAATCAGTGCTCACTCCTAGGTCACTTCACGTGCATGAGCTCAATGCTATCTATATGAAACACATGAACTAATTCCCTCTAGTGGTCAAAATGCAATCAAATTAGAGGCAGTCTTTAAAGTCTAAGAAATTAGCATATGAACCTCCTAGTTTTAGCTTTTTAACTAAGAATACCAAGAGAACAAAGCAAATGGGTGATAAAAGTAAATTGGAAAGTTGTTTAAAATTACATGCCCTATCTAAATCATGAAAGTCCCTTTAATTGCTTATACTATGATTGATCATCTATCTACACTCAACTCAATTATCAGGTAAACTTTGTTTTGCAGTCTAATAAAAGGTAATTAAATCAATTTTTATTACCTCTGTCGCATCTAAAATAGAACTTTGTTAAATTGTGGGTTTTTTTTAAGAATTTTCCTGTTCTGAAAAAAAAAAACACCAAAAACTTTTTAACTTTATGCTTGTGGGCCACATCCGTGGCTACCAATGGAGCTGTGGCAGGTTTTTCAGCCAGCGTTACTTTTGCACAGACTAGTTGTGCACAAACGTGCTTCCTGTTAGTTTCAAAATAATCAGCTATAATTTAACCTAAAAAAATCCCTTTCATATAGTGTTTTCTCATAGGCATGGAAGATTTTCCTTTAAAGTCCTTTTGATGGGGTTCTTTCCGGACAATATGCATATTCTTCCAATTTTGGGATTAAATGGTTATTTCCTTTTACCCAATTTAACAAATATAGTAAAAGTGACTAAGAAACAGCTGTTCAAATGTGCTTTTGAGGGTCTATACATGATAGGAATTCAGTTCATTGCAACTAAATTATTGCAGGATGTCTGAATACAAACACACTAAATCGGTCCCTATTTTAAACTAAAAGAAAATGTATGGGATAAGCACAGTACAACTCCTGTGCTTCCCAAAACCCAGAGGTGCGCCAATCCACTACAACACAAACTATGTATATTATAGAAAACAACAAAAACCTGAAAATATTGTATAATCCATATTAGTAACACACAAATACAATGATGATAATAATAAGATGTATAACAATGTATGACATTTTCGGGGGAAAAAAGTCTCAATACTTGTAGAAAGTCCTATAACGAGGACTCTCAGTAATAATGTCCAATAGCAAAAAGGTGCATCAACCGAGTGACGGGCAGCTCTCTCCAAGATGTGTGCGAAAATACTGGATGCCCTAGAAGACAAGAAAAAAGAGAGGCGCTCTTGGTGCAGCAAGTCCCAACCAGCAAATAACAACTATCAGCAATAGTGATAGAATACTCACAAACAAACGTGCACATGCAGCGCAATAATGGGCGGACCAAAACTTCAGAGCCGTTCGGCTGACTCCCCAATGGCGGATCAGCTGGGTGATGATACAATGCTTTGCCGTCGACACAGGGATTCAAAACTCCAAGACGCCCAGTATTGATCAGCTGGGAAATATGTATAGAGTCCACAGACTGCAAAGGCTTAAAGACAATTCTCCGGAGCAAGGAAGAGTGATAAAAATATTTTATTAAAAACACTTAAAAAGTTGCTTTGCAACGCGTTTCTCAGTTAGAATGCCGTTTCATCAGGCTTCATAATTGTTACACTCTACCTTGCTACCTTTTATTTCTCATAAAACCAATCAACAGTCCGTATATCAAATACGCCTACATCACTACAGGCAAATCAAGTGCCGTGTGTTCCACACACCCATAAAAAATTGCATCTGTGCTCATTAGAATTGTCAGTTACTGGGTGCCCAGAAGACAAAGCTTTTACTTAAGCTTAAGTGAATCCTTTCACAAAGTATAAACAAGTGTACATACAAAAATAACGTGTGAGCCAACTATACTCATATTTTCTTCAATAATGTAGAGATCTAATCATCGCTCACGATAAGAGTGTAAATACAATCCTAGATTCAATGAGACAAGGATAATTATGTTACAAATGTGTATTTTAAACAAAAATGTCTCTATATAATGAATATGTATCTCACAGTGAACTTTCTAACTGTCTCACAATATTAGTGGAGAACCATTATCCTTGTCTCATTATCCTTGGTAACCTGCGGCAACGCTCTGATTTAAAACTGTCCGAAGTAGAACATAGCCGCCTGCACAGGCAGATGGAGGGGTGGGGGGGGGGCCACAAGAAATAAAAAAAAATCCAAAAAAACATGGACTCTCGTGTTTTTTTTAAAAAAAATCTCGGCAATTAATCGCTGTTAAAAAACTGATCCGCGGTATCTCGCACAGCCCTAGTATTTGTGTGTGTGTATGTATATATGCATATATATATGTGTGTGTGTATGTATGTATGTTTGTATGTGTGTGTATATATATATATATATATATATATATATATATATATATGTGTGTGTGTGTTTTTTATATTTTGCAGCTGTATATTGTGCTTTAGGTTAGGGTGCATGATACAAAGCAGGTGCTTTACATTTTGCAGTGGCTGCATTGATCTATATTATTGCATATCTGTGCATATCCTAAAAGGGCTAATTAAGTAAAAATAAGTTGCATAAAAAAATTACTTACATAGCCATGCTGTCTGGAGTAGTCTGATTTCCCCCCCCCCCCTTATCAGTGTTTAGCTTCAGAAACAGTTCACAGTGGCTTATTTGCTTCTAGGCATGCTCCAGCAGGTAATGAATGTGCATGTCTGTATTCTACCAAAGCAAAAGTAGATATAGATGCAGCCATAGAGGAAATGTGTGGGGGGTGAGTTAGAGCTGTACAATTTGAAAACTTAAAAGAAAGGGATAATGGCGTGGCACTGCAGTATAAATTTGCAGGTAAAATAATTAAAGTACATATTATATTTTGTATCTATCCCAACTTGTTTTATGTCCCTTTAAGCACATTATACAGCTGTTAAAAAATAGGCAACATTACTGATCTGTGAGTGTGCACAGTTGCTGTCACAGGCTCTGAGAATCCTTGAGCTCCAAGATGGCAGCCCCCAGAATGAAGAGGCTTCAGCATTTGGCACCTTTAAGCTATTAAAACAGGAGAACTGATTTGAAAAGAGCTGCAGGAACAGAATAAAATGCAATAAGATCGTGAGTAGTTACTATTATTTTGTAGTTGTGTACAGCATGTTTAATGTCCCTTTAAAATGTACAGTTTAAAACTTAATAGTTATTTTGTATCTGAAAGTTTTTTGTTTTTTTTTATACAAAAATGTTTTTTAGTGGTGGCGCTGTGCTAAGGAGACAAAGATAAACTTCTTTTTTTTAAGTTGTATATCTCATATTCCTTCTAGGTGGTATAATGTCAATTTTCCTTATGGGTTGTTATGATTCGCAAAGCCAGAAGTGGTGCACGGTGACAAAATGTTCCAGTGGTTATGATGATGCTACCCTTGCACGTCTTCAGAAGGAGTTGGACATGGTGAAGATCAGCAAGGTTAGAATGACCTATTCTATCCAATCTCTAAATAGTAATTCTTTATAATAACATGTCTCGCTTGAACTAGCACACACAGATTTAAAAAGGTAAAACTACAGTTTTGCTCAAAAGTATCTGAGATGACATGTATCAAACCATGTACCTTTATTTTTTTACATCTTCAATAAAGTTAGATTCTTTAATAAAAAATAAAAAAAGAGTAAAACTATAGTTTTGATCATTTATTAATCCAGTATATTCAGAGAAGCAATTGTGTTTAATTGAAGAGAATAAAATGAACACATTTAAACATTAAAAATTAGACATAGAAATCATAACGAATCTGCTATTTTTACGGACATAAAAACCAAAGAACAAATGCATCATTTATTCTTTAGTTTGTTGTTTCTATATATAACAAATCAATTTGCTAATTTCTTTATTCTTTTTGGCTTTTTAGTTTTTTAAGAAGAGCAAAAGAAAATAAGTCAAATAGTCAAAAACGACTATTTAAACAAAACCTAAAAGGGACATTGTACTGTAAGAGGTTTTCCCCTTTACTACCTTTTCAATTATCCATTTTACCTGCTAGAGTATATTAAAGGTTATGAAACCCAAAATGTTTATTAAATGATTCAGACAGATCATATAATCTAATTTGCTTCATTCATTTCTATACTTGGTTAAAAAGAATTCCAATATAAGCTCAGGGACAGCAAAGCACTACTGGGAGCTAGCTGCTGATTGGTGGCTGCAACGAAACCAAGAGAACAAAGCAAATTGGAGAATAGAAGTAAATTGGAAAATTGCTTAAATTTGTAGACCATTTGCAATGGTGTTTCTTCTTCTGCTTTACATAACATTAAAGGGACATGAAACCCTAACATTTTCTTTCATGCTTCAGATAAAGAATACAATTTAAAAAAAAAATCACTTCTGTTATCAAGTTTGGTCCGTTCTTATTCTTTATTAAAGAAATATCTAGATAGGTAGGATGCACATGTCTGGAGCACTACATGGCAGGAACTAGTTCTGCCCTCTAGTGCTCTTGCTAATGTATAACATTGTTGCAAAACTGGTGCTATATAGTACTACAGACACATGCACACTTCTGAACTTACCTTACTGCTTTTCAACAAAGCTAAACAGAAAACTTGTCTAAAATTGAAAGCTCTGTCTGAATCATGGAAGAAAAATGTGGGGTTGTATGTCCCCTTTAACTCTGATCACCTGCTTGTACTGAGTACATTGTCCATTTAAGTGTATGTAAACTTTTTTTTATTAACATGTATTACAACTTTTGCAGCTGAGTGAACTTTGTAGTTGTATTTCTTTCCTAAGATATTGTGAGTCCACGGCTTGAGTAATTACTGTTGGGAATAACTCTCCTGGCCATCAGGAGGAGGCACAGAGCATCACAGTTAAACTGTTAATTATCACTCCATTACCCACAACCCCCAGTCATTCTCTTTGCCTTCGGTGCATGGAGGAGGTGAAGTTTAGGTTTCTGAAGAATTTTTTTTATTTAATCTACAAGCAAGTTTTGGGGTATAGCTGTATTCCACGTCATCCCTTGCAGTTTGGTAGTGGTGGCTTTAAGGCAGTTAGGAACTTGTAAAGAGGTACTTACTGCATTTTCCTAACAATTGCTGCCCTAGTTTAGAAAGCCAGAGTTGGCAACTCTGTTCTATCTTTTCAAAGGTCTCTGTGAGGAACTGTGTCCTCTCGCCTTTTAACTGTCTACATGCCGGACAGCGGAGCAGGTAAGTGCCTTTTCTTCCAGTTGGGGAGACCATGCACTTAACAAATTAAAAGACACTGCTTTCTCCAACATAGGTGTGTCCGGTCCACGGCGTCATCCTTACTTGTGGGATATTCTCTTCCCCAACAGGAAATGGCAAAGAGCCCAGCAAAGCTGGTCACATGATCCCTCCTAGGCTCCGCCTACCCCAGTCATTCTCTTTGCCGTTGTACAGGCAACATCTCCACGGAGATGGCTTAGAGTTTTTTAGTGTTTAACTGTAGTTTTTATTATTCAATCAAGAGTTTGTTATTTTGAAATAGTGCTGGTATGTACTATTTACTCAGAAACAGAAAAGAGATGAAGATTTCTGTTTGTATGAGGAAAATGATTTTAGCAACCGTCACTAAAATCCATGGCTGTTCCACACAGGACTGTTGAGAGCAATTAACTTCAGTTGGGGGAACAGTGAGCAGTCTCTTGCTGCTTGAGGTATGACACATTCTAACAAGACGATGTAATGCTGGAAGCTGTCATTTTCCCTATGGGATCCGGTAAGCCATGTTTATTACGATCGTAAATAAGGGCTTCAAAAAGGGCTTATTAAGACTGTAGACTTTTTCTGGGCTAAATCGATTGATTATTAACACATATTTAGCCTTGAGGAATCATTTTATCTGGGTATTTTGATATAATAATATCGGCAGGCACTGTTTTAGACACCTTATTCTTTAGGGGCTTTCCCAAAGCATAGGCAGAGCCTCATTTTCGCGCCGGTGTTGCGCACTTGTTTTTGAGAGGCATGGCATGCAGTCGCATGTGAGAGGAGCTCTGATACTTAGAAAAGACTTTCTGAAGGCGTCATTTGGTATCGTATTCCCCTTGGGGCTTGGTTGGGTCTCAGCAAAGCAGATACCAGGGACTGTAAAGGGGTTAAAGTTCAAAACGGCTCCGGTTCCGTTATTTTAAGGGTTAAAGCTTCAAAATTTGGTGTGCAATACTTTTAAGGCTTTAAGACACTGTGGTGAAAATTTGGTGAATTTTGAACAATTCCTTCATGTTTTTTCGCATTTGCAGTAATAAAGTGTGTTCAGTTTAAAATTTAAAGTGACAGTAACGGTTTTATTTTAAAACGTTTTTTGTACTTTGTTATCAAGTTTATGCCTGTTTAACATGTCTGAACTACCAGATAGACTGTGTTCTGAATGTGGGGAAGCCAGAATTCCTATTCATTTAAATAAATGTGATTTATGTGACAATGACAATGATGCCCAAGATGATTCCTCAAGTGAGGGGAGTAAGCATGGTACTGCATCATTCCCTCCTTCGTCTACACGAGTCTTGCCCACTCAGGAGGCCCCTAGTACATCTAGTGCGCCAATACTCCTTACTATGCAACAATTAACGGCTGTAATGGATAATTCTGTCAAAAACATTTTAGCCAAAATGAACACTTATCAGCGTAAGCGCGACTGCTCTGTTTTAGATACTGAAGAGCATGACGACGCTGATAATAATATTTCTGAAGGGCCCCTAACCCAGTCTGATGGGGCCAGGGAGGTTTTGTCTGAGGGAGAAATTACTGATTCAGGGAACATTTCTCAACTAGCTGAACCTGATGTGATTGCATTTAAATTTAAGTTGGAACATCTCCGCATTCTGCTTAAGGAGGTATTATCCACTCTGGATGATTGTGACAAGTTGGTCATCCCAGAGAAACTATGTAAAATGGACAAGTTCCTAGAGGTGCCGGGGCTCCCAGAAGCTTTTCCTATACCCAAGCGGGTGGCGGACATTGTTAATAAAGAATGGGAAAGGCCCGGTATTCCTTTCGTCCCTCCCCCCATATTTAAAAAATTGTTTCCTATGGTCGACCCCAGAAAGGACTTATGGCAGACAGTCCCCAAGGTCGAGGGAGCGGTTTCCACTTTAAACAAACGCACCACTATACCCATAGAGGATAGTTGTGCTTTCAAAGATCCTATGGATAAAAAATTAGAAGGTTTGCTTAAAAAGATGTTTGTTCAGCAGGGTTACCTTCTACAACCAATTTCATGCATTGTCCCTGTCGCTACAGCCGCATGTTTCTGGTTCGATGAGCTGATAAAGGCGGTCGATAGTGATTCTCCTCCTTATTAGGAGATTATGGACAGAATCAATGCTCTCAAATTGGCTAATTCTTTCACCCTAGACGCCACTTTGCAATTGGCTAGGTTAGCGGCTAAGAATTCTGGGTTTGCTATTGTGGCGCGCAGAGCGCTTTGGTTGAAATCTTGGTCGGCTGATGCGTCTTCCAAGAACAAGCTACTTAACATTCCTTTCAAGGGGAAAACGCTGTTTGGCCCTGACTTGAAAGAGATTATTTCTGATATCACTGGGGGTAAGGGCCACGCCCTTCCTCAGGATCGGCCTTTCAAGGCAAAAAATAAACCTAATTTTCGTCCCTTTCGTAGAAACGGACCAGCCCAAAGTGCTACGTCCTCTAAGCAAGAGGGTAATACTTCTCAAGCCAAGCCAGCTTGGAGACCAATGCAAGGCTGGCACAAGGGAAAGCAGGCCAAGAAACCTGCCACTGCTACCAAGACAGCATGAAATGTTGGCCCCCGATCCGGGACCGGATCTGGTGGGGGGCAGACTCTCTCTCTTCGCTCAGGCTTGGGCAAGAGATGTTCTGGATCCTTGGGCGCTAGAAATAGTCTCCCAAGGTTATCTTCTGGAATTCAAGGGACTTCCCCCAAGGGGGAGGTTCCACAGGTCTCAGTTGTCTTCAGACCACATAAAAAGACAGGCATTCTTACATTGTGTAGAAGACCTGTTAAAAATGGGAGTGATTCATCCTGTTCCATTAAGAGAACAAGGGATGGGGTTCTACTCCAATCTGTTTATAGTTCCCAAAAAAGAGGGAACGTTCAGACCAATCTTAGATCTCAAAATCTTAAACAAGTTTCTCAAGGTTCCATCGTTCAAGATGGAAACCATTCGAACTATTCTTCCTTCCATCCAGGAAGGTCAATTCATGACCACGGTGGATTTAAAGGATGCGTATCTGCATATTCCTATCCACAAGGAACATCATCGGTTCCTGAGGTTCGCATTCCTGGACAAACATTACCAGTTCGTGGCGCTTCCTTTCGGATTAGCCACTGCTCCAAGGATTTTCACAAAGGTACTAGGGTCCCTTCTAGCTGTGCTAAGACCAAGGGGCATTGCTGTAGTACCTTACTTGGACGACATTCTGATTCAAGCGTCGTCCCTTCCTCAAGCAAAGGCTCACACGGACATTGTCCTGGCCTTTCTCAGATCTCACGGATGGAAAGTGAACGTGGAAAAGAGTTCTCTATCTTCGTCAACAAGGGTTCCCTTCTTGGGAACAATAATAGACTCCTTAGAAATGAGGATTTTTCTGACAGAGGCCAGAAAAACGAAACTTCTAGACTCTTGTCGGATACTTCATTCCGTTCCTCTTCCTTCCATAGCTCAGTGCATGGAAGTGATCGGGTTGATGGTAGTGGCAATGGACATAGTTCCTTTTGCACGCATTCATCTAAGACCATTACAACTGTGCATGCTCAGTCAGTGGAATGGGGACTATACAGACTTGTCTCCGAAGATACAAGTAAATCAGAGGACCAGAGACTCACTCCGTTGGTGGCTGTCCCTGGACAACCTGTCACGAGGGATGACATTCCGCAGACCAGAGTGGGTCATTGTCACGACCGACGCCAGTCTGATGGGCTGGGGCGCGGTCTGGGGATCCCTGAAAGCTCAGGGTCTTTGGTCTCGGGAAGAATCTCTTCTACCGATAAATATTCTGGAACTGAGAGCGAAAATTGGGAAGCGGATTTTCTGAGTCGTCAGACATTGCATCCGGGGGAGTGGGAACTCCATCCGGAAATCTTTGCCCAAGTCACTCAGCTGTGGGGCATTCCAGACATGGATCTGATGGCCTCTCGTCAGAACTTCAAAGTTCCTTGCTACGGGTCCAGATCCAGGGATCCCAAGGCGGCTCTAGTGGATGCACTAGTAGCACCTTGGACCTTCAAACTAGCTTATGTGTTCCCGCCGTTTCCTCTCATCCCCAGGCTGGTAGCCAGGATCAATCAGGAGAGGGCGTCGGTGATCTTGATAGCTCCTGCGTGGCCACGCAGGACTTGGTATGCAGATCTGGTGAATATGTCATCGGCTCCACCTTGGAAGCTACCTTTGAGACGAGACCTTCTTGTTCAGGGTCCGTTCGAACATCCGAATCTGGTTTCACTCCAGCTGACTGCTTGGAGATTGAACGCTTGATCTTATCGAAGCGAGGGTTCTCAGATTCTGTTATCGATACTCTTGTTCAGGCCAGAAAGCCTGTAACTAGAAAGATTTACCACAAAATTTGGAAAAAATATATCTGTTGGTGTGAATCTAAAGGATTCCCTTGGGACAAGGTTAAGATTCCTAGGATTCTATCCTTCCTTCAAGAAGGATTGGAAAAAGGATTATCTGCTAGTTCCCTGAAGGGACAGATTTCTGCCTTGTCTGTGTTACTTCACAAAAAGCTGGCCGCTGTGCCAGATGTTCAAGCCTTTGTTCAGGCTCTGGTTAGAATCAAGCCTGTTTACAAACCTTTGACTCCTCCTTGGAGTCTCAACTTAGTTCTTTCAGTTCTTCAGGGGGTTCCGTTTGAACCCTTACATTCCGTTGATATTAAGTTATTATCTTGGAAAGTTTTGTTTTTGGTTGCAATTTCTTCTGCTAGAAGAGTTTCAGAATTATCTGCTCTGCAGTGTTCTCCTCCTTATCTGGTGTTCCATGCAGATAAGGTGGTTTTACGTACTAAACCTGGTTTTCTTCCAAAAGTTGTTTCTAACAAAAACATTAACCAGGAGATAATCGTACCTTCTCTGTGTCCGAAACCAGTTTCGAAGAAGGAACGTTTGTTACACAATTTGGATGTTGTTCGCGCTCTAAAATTCTATTTAGATGCTACAAAGGATTTTAGACAAACATCTTCCTTGTTTGTTGTTTATTCTGGTAAAAGGAGAGGTCAAAAAGCAACTTCTACCTCTCTCTCTTTTTGGATTAAAAGCATCATCAGATTGGCTTACGAGACTGCCGGACGGCAGCCTCCTGAAAGAATAACAGCTCATTCCACTAGGGCTGTGGCTTCCACATGGGCCTTCAAGAACGAGGCTTCTGTTGATCAGATATGTAGGGCAGCGACTTGGTCTTCACTGCACACTTTTACCAAATTTTACAAGTTTGATACTTTTGCTTCTTCTGAGGCTATTTTTGGGAGAAAGGTTTTGCAAGCCGTGGTGCCTTCCATTTAGGTGACCTGATTTGCTCCCTCCCTTCATCCGTGTCCTAAAGCTTTGGTATTGGTTCCCACAAGTAAGGATGACGCCGTGGACCGGACACACCTATGTTGGAGAAAACAGAATTTATGTTTACCTGATAAATTACTTTCTCCAACGGTGTGTCCGGTCCACGGCCCGCCCTGGTTTTTTAATCAGGTCTGATAATTTATTTTCTTTAACTACAGTCACCACGGTATCATATGGTTTCTCCTATGCAAATATTCCTCCTTAACGTCGGTCGAATGACTGGGGTAGGCGGAGCCTAGGAGGGATCATGTGACCAGCTTTGCTGGGCTCTTTGCCATTTCCTGTTGGGGAAGAGAATATCCCACAAGTAAGGATGACGCCGTGGACCGGACACACCGTTGGAGAAAGTAATTTATCAGGTAAACATAAATTCTGTTTTTTTATTGGGACATAGATAATCCTGTTGTATGTGTTACACCGGGCATGAAGTAGGCACTGTAGCATGTGTGAGACAAACATTTAAACTATTTTAAAAAGAAAGGGTAAAATGTTTTTATTAGGCTTTATTTTCTGACATATTTACTTGATAAAACAATACAAGTTTAAACTGAAAGTAAGGCTGAATTTTCTATTTCAGCAGCTTATTCATTTCCCCTTTGCTTTAAAATAAACCAATGTAACATTTTAAAGTGACTCAGTGTACCAGGAAGTAGTGCCTCTCTGTGTCGAAGCAGTAATTTGAGATCGGCAGTTGCGGTCACATGACTGGCTTTATTTCTTTTACAAGATATGACGAGTCCACGGATTTCATCCTTACTTATGGGACATCGCCTCCTGGTCAGCAGGAGGAGGCAAAGAGTACCACAGCAGAGCTGTATATATAGTTCCTCCCTTCCCTCCCACCCCAGTCATTCTCTTTGCCTGTGTTAGTGATAGGAAGAGGTAAAGTGAGGTGTTAGTTTAGATTCTTCAATCAAGAGTTTATTATTTTTAAATGGTACCAGTAAGTGCTATTTTACTCAGGGATAAAGCGACAGGCTTTTCAACAATGGGAACTGAGGAGATTCTACATTCTCTCTGTGCCTCTCAGACTGTGTGCTACCCTGCTGAATATGGTCTTAGCAGATATTATCTAAGACCCAGTTTGTTCCCACAGATTCCTAGAGGAGAAGGAGGACCTCTGGCAGTGTGGGACAAGTCAGTCCAGTCAGTGACTGGAGTGGGAGGAAAGGGGGAGCTAATATACAGCTCTGCTGTGGTGCTTTTTGATTCCTCCTGCTGACCAGGAGGCGATATCCCATAAGTAAGGATGAAATCCGTGGACTCCTCATATCGTAAAAGAAATACATTTATCAGGTAAACATAAATTTCCTTTTTATAACGTTTCTGAGGAAAAAGTTGTTTTTGTCCATTTCTGGGCGATCCGGTCTTAATTGGTAGCGGTAAGGCACTTCAATAATTGAGGTGTGGGGTTGCCTGAGGGGTATTTTAGAAGTTTATTTGATGTTTATTAAATGTTTTTTCTTAACATTTCTCACATAATTTTAGCTGGGGATAAATCCTAATTTGGGATAAAATGTAAAGTTATTTTATTCCTTGGCTTATTTTAATTGAATATTAAAAGCTTTGAAACTTATCTGTACACGTTTATTTACTGTTTCACAACATGTCAGATATGGAGCAAGAGCCTGCTCTCATAAATTCATGCTTATTATGTTTAGATGCACAAATTGCAGCTCCTATGCAATTTTGTTCTTCATGTGTCAAGAAACCCTTGCAAAATAAAGGTAACATTTTTGAGCCTAATGTCTCTCAGGATAATGCTGTTAAAATAATACCTCAGCTTTCTCCTGCTATGTCCCAAGCCTCAATGGAATCACATGCAGTGCCTTTGCGGTTCCTCTATAACTCCTAGTGAAGTTTATTTAAAAGCAGAAATTGCTGCCCAGGTATCTTCAGCAGTATTTGCGGCATTAGCTGCCATTCCCAGATTACAGGGAAAATTAAGAAAGTATGGTGCCTGTCATCAGTTCTGCTTCCCAAGTTGCCCTTTCTCATAAGTCTGATGAGGAAGATACATCTGCACTTTCTGAGGGTGAAATCTCAGATTCGAACAGTATAATTCCTTCTAATATTTTGTGTATTGTTAAAGAAGGTTTTAGCTGCTTTAGATGACTCTGATACCCCTATCGTTGTCATTCCTAAGAAATCTAGTAAACGTAATAGTTTATTTGATGAACCTTCCACTTCTGAGGTTTTTCCTGTGCCGGACCGTGCTAGGGAGATTATCTCACAGAAATGGGAGAAACTAGGGGTGTCTCTTTCCCCATCTTCCATTTTTAAGAAAATGTTTCCTTTCAAGGACTCTATTAAAGACCCTTGGTATACCCAAAGTTGAAGGGGCCATTTCCACTCTGGCTAAGAGAGCCACTATTCCTATTGAGGATAGCTGCTCTTTTAAGGATCCGATGGACAAGAACCTAGAGGCTTATTTGAAAAAGATTTATGTTCATCAAGGTCTCCAATGGCAACCTGCGGTGTGTATTGCCACCGTGACTAGTACAGCATCTTATTGGTTTGACACCTTGCCTGATTTTCTTCAAGTATAGACTTCCTTGGATGAATATCAAGATAGGATTAAAGCTCTTAAGTTGGCCAATTCCTTTATTGCAGATGCCATTTTACAGGTTGTTAGACTAGGAGCTAATACTTCTAGTATCGCTGTCCTAGCCCGCAGGGCGTTATGGTTGAAATCCTGGTCTGCGGACGTTTCCTCTAAAGTCAAGTTTCTAGTGATTCCTTACAAAGGTAAAACCTTGTTTGGACCCGGTTTGGCAGAAATTATCTCTGATATTACGGGTGGAAAAGGGTCTTTTCTACCTTAAGATAAGAAGAATAGGCCTAAAGGACGTCAGAGTAATTTTCGTTCCTTTCGTAACTTTAGAGGAAAGCCTTCCCCTTCTTATTTCCAAGCAGGAACAATCCAAGTCTTCTTAGAAACCCAATCAGTCTTGGAACAAGGGAAAACAATCAAAGAAACCCGCAGCTGATTCCAAATCAGCATGAAGGGTTTGCCCCAGATCCGGGATCGGATCAGGTGGGGGGGCAGCATTTCTGAGTTCTCTCAAGCCTGGATATGAGATTTCCTGATCCCTGGATATGAGATGTCCCAGATCCCTGGAATTCAATACTTTTCCTCCCGGAGGCAGATTCCATCTCTCAAGATTATCCACAGACCAGATAAAGAGAGAGGTGTTCTTGAAATGTATACAACATCTTTCCTCCCTGGGAGTGATAGTTCCATTGCAAGAACAGGGTCTCGGGTTCTACTCCAACCTATTTGTGGTTCCCAAAAAAGAGGGACATTACCGTCCCATTCTAGACTTGAAGTCTCTAAACAAGTTTCTCAAAGCTCCATCCTTTAAGATGGAGACTATATACGCTACATTCTTCCTTTAGTACAAGAGGGTCAGTTCATGACAACCATAGACCTAAAGGATGCGTATCTTCATGTTCCTTTTCACAGGGATCATCGCAGATTCCTGAGATTTGCTTTTCTGGACAAACATTTCCAGTTCATGTCCCTTCCATTTGGTCTAGCCACGGCTCCCAGAATTTTTTCAAAGGTTCTGGAGGCTCTTTTTGGCAGTGATCTGTTCTCATGGAATTGTTGTGGCACCCTACTTGGACGACATATTGGTTCAGGCGCCATCTTTTCAACCAGCAAAATTTCACACAGAGATATTGTTGTCTTTTCTTCGTTCCCACGGATGGAATGTGAATCTGGGAAAAAAGCTCCCTTTCCCCTGCTACAAGAGTAGAGTTCTTAGGGACCATAATAGATTCTCTATTGCCGAAGATTTTTACAGCTTATCCTTTAGTGGCTCAATGTATGGAGGTAATCTGTCTGATGGTGGCTTCCATGGACATCATTCGTTTTGCTTGATTCCATTTGAGAGCTCTCCAGTTGTGCATGCTCAGACAATGGAATGGCGACCATACGGATCTATCTCAGAGAATAGAGTTAGATCAGTCGCCAAGGGACTCTCACCCGTGGTGGATTTCTCAGGAACATCTGTCTCAGGGCTCATGCTTTCGGAGACCTTCCTGGGTGATCGTGACCACGGACGCCAGCCTGCTGGGCTGGGAAGCAGTCTGGAACTAGTTAAAAGCTCAGGGCCTTTAGACTCAGGAGGATTCTGCACTTCCCATGAACATCTTGGAGTTGAGGGCGATTTACAATGCTCTATTGGCTTGGCCTCAGTTTTCCTCAGCCCAGTTTATCAGGTTCCAGTCAGACAACATAACCTCTGTGGCTTACATGAATCACCAGGGAGGAACTTGGAGTTCCTTAGCCATGAAGGAGGTTACCTGGATGCTTCAGTGGGCAGAGACCCACAATTGCTGTCTATCTGCCATCCATGCGAGTCATTGCTTGTATCAAACAGGAGAGGGTGTCAGTGATTCTAATAGCCCCTATCGGTTTCTGAGATTCTCTTTTCTAGACAAGCATTTCCAATTTGTCGCTGTTCCATTTTGTCTAGCGACGGCTCCAATAATTTTTTTAAAAGGTTCTCGGTGCTTTACTCTCTGTAATCAGAAAACAGGATATTGCAGTGTTTACTTATTTGGACGATATCTTGGTACTAGCTCAGTCTTTACATTCTGCAGAATCTCACACAAATCAACTAGTGTTGTTTCTTCAAAGACACAGTTGGAGAATCAATTTACCAATAATCCTTGATTCCTCAGACAAGGGTCACCTTTTTAGGTTTCCAGATAGATTCAGTGTCCATGACTCTGTCTCTAACAGACGAGAGACAAAAAAAATTGGTTTTAGCTTGTCGAAACCTTCAGTCTCAATCATTCCCTTCAGTGGCTATGTGCATGGAAGTTTTAGGTCTCATGACTGCAGCATCGGACGCGATCCCCTTTGCTCGTTTTCATATGAGACCTCTTCAGCTTTTTATGCTGAATCAATCGTACAGGGATTATACAAGGATATCACAATTAATATCCTTAAATCCCAATGTTCGACTCTCTCTAACTTTGTGGTTAGATCACCGTCGTATAGCTCAGGGGGCCTCTTTTGTTCATCCAACCTGGATTGTAATAACAACAGATGCAAGTCTTTCAGGTTGGGGAGCTGTCTGGGGATCTCTGACAGCACAAGGGGGTTGGAAATCTCAAGAGGCGAGGTTACCAATCAATATTTTACAACTCTATGCTATTTTCAGGGCTCTTCGGGTTTGGCCTCTGTTGAAGAAAGAACGATTCATTTGTTTTCAGACAGACAATATCACAACTGTGGCAAATGTCAATCATCAGGGTGGGACTCACAGTCCCCTAGCTATGAAAGAAGTATCTTGGATACTTTCTTGGGCGGAATCCAGCTCTTGTCTAATTTCTGCGGTACATATCCCAGGTGTAGACAATTGGGAAGTGGATTATCTCAGCCGTCAGACTTTACATCCAGGGAAGTGGTCTCTCCATCCAGATGTGTTTTTTTTTCAGATTGTTCAGATGTGAGATCTTCCAGAAATAGATCTGATGGCTTCCCATCTAAACCAGAAACTTCCCAGGTACTTGTCCAGGTCCAGGGATCCTCAGGCGGAGTCAGTGGATGCGTTAACAGTTCCTTGGTTTTACCAACCTGCTTATATCTTCCTGCCTCTAGTTCTTCCAAGAGTGATCTCCAAGATCATCATGGAACCATCGTTTGTTTCTGGTAGCACCAGCATGGCCTCACAGGTTCTGGTATGCGGATCTTGTTCGGATGTCCAGTTTCCAACCTTGGCCACTTCCTTTAAGACCAGACCTTCTGTCTCAAGGACCGTTTTTCCATCAGGATCTCATATCATTAAATTTGAAGGTATGGAAATTGGACGCTTAGTGCTTAGTCATAAAGGTTTCTCTGAATCAGTGATTGATACTATGTTACAGGCTCGTAAATCTGTTTCATCAGGAAGATTTGGATAAAGGTTTGTCTGCAAGTTCGTTGAAGGGACAAATCTCTGCTCTTTCTGTTTTATTCCACAGAAAGATTGCTAAGCTTCCTGATATTCACTGTTTTGTGCAGGCTTTGGTCCGTATCAAACCTGTCATTAAATCAATCTCTCCTCCTTAGAGTTTTAATTTGGTTTTGAAGGCGTTACAGGCTCCTCATTTTGAGCCTATGCATCCTTTGGATATTAAACTACTTTCTTGGAAAGTGTTGTTCCTTTTGGCTAGCTCTTCTGCTAGAAGAGTTTCCGAATTATCTGCTCTTTCTTGTGAGTCTCCTTTTCTGATTTTCCATCAGGACAAGGCAGTTTTGCAGACTTCATTTAAGTTTTTACCTAAAGTTGTGAATTCTAACAACATTAATAGGGAAATTGTTGTTCCCTCTTTGTGTCCTAATCCTAAGAATTCTTTGGAGAGATCCTTACATTCTCTGGATGTTGTAAGAGCTTTGAAATATTATGTTGACGGTACTAAAGATTTCAGGAAGACTTCTAGTCTATTTGTTGTCTTTTCTGGTCCTAGGAAAGATCAGAAAGCTTCTGTCATTTCCTTGGCATCCTGGTTAAAGCTGTTGATTCATCAGGCTTTTTTAGAGTCGGGTCAGGCCCCGCCTCAGAGAATCACAGCTCATTCTACTAGTTCAGTTTCCACTTCGTAGGCTTTTAAGAATGAAGCTTCAGTTGATCAGATTTGCAAAGCAGCAACTTGGTCTTCTTTGCACACATTTACTAAATTCTACCGTTTTCATGTATTTGCCTCTTCGGAAGCAGTTTTTGGTAGAAACGTTTTTCAGGCAGCTGTTTCAGTTTGATTCCTCTGCTTATGTTTTAAGTTTTTTCTTTTCGATAATGAGAAAAACTTATTTTTTTGGATGTGGATTTAATTTTTTCAGCAGAAAATGGCTGTTTTTATTTTATCCCTCCCTTTCTAGTGACTCTTCTGTGAACTTCCACATCTTGGGTATTTATATCCCATACGTCACTAGCTCATGGACTCTTGCCAATTACATGAAAGAAAACATAATTTATGTAAGAACTTACCTGATAAATTTAATTTCTTTCATATTGGCAAGAGTCCATAAGACCCATCCTTTTTATGGTGGTTATGTTTTTTGTAAAAAGCACAATTATATTTCTAGTTCCTTTTTTGTTTTTATCACCCCACTACTTGGCTATACATTAAACTGAATTGTGGGTGTGGTGAGGGGTGTATGTATAGGCATTTTGAGGTTTGGGAAACTTTGCCCCTCCTGGTAGGATTGTATATTCCATACGTCAATAGCTCATGGACTCTTGCCAATATGAAAGAAAGGAATTTATCAGGTAAGTTCTTACATAAATTATGTTTTTCAATAATCAAACTCCTCCCATCACTCGCCTTACTTGGAGTAGCCAATCCGGACTTGTGTCTGGAGAAGACAGCTAGCCACTGTAATTATGTTGGGAAATCTCAATTGTTTTGTAGTTTGTGATCTTATAATTTCTGCTGAAGCTATTAAGAGACATAAATGTGACAGGGCTAGGTATGTGAAGCCTGTCATGTACACTTTTCAGACTTTTTCTCTCCCAATTCCTGTAATTTAAATATATTGCAAAATATATTGTACAATGCATAATTAAACTTTCTCCAACATTGGTGTGTCCGGTCCACGGCGTCATCCTTACTTGTAGGAATATCTCTTCCCCAACAGGAAATGGCAAAGAGTCCCAGCAAAGCTGGCCATATAGTCCCTCCTAGGCTCTGCCCACCCCAGTCATTCTCTTTGCTGTTGCACAGGCAACATCTCCACGGAGATGGTTAAGAGTATGTGGTGTTTAGTTGTAGTTTTTTTTTTATTCTACTATCAAGAGTTTGTTATTTTAAAATAGTGCTGGTATGTACTATTTACTCTGAAACAGAAAAAGATGAAGATTTCTGTTTGTGAGAGGAAGATGATTTTAGCAGACAGTAACTAAAATCGATTGCTTTTTCTCTTGTTAAGTGTATCCAGTCCACGGATCATCCATTACTTATGGGATATTAACTCCTCCCCAACAGGAAGTGCAAGAGGATTCACCCAGCAGAGCTGCTATATAGCTCCTCCCCTAACTGCCATTACCAGTCATTCTCTTGCACCCAACGAATAGATAGGATGTGTGAGAGGACTGTGGTGATTATACTTCGTTTCATACCTTCAATCAAAAGTTTATTTTATAATAGCACCGGAGTGTGTTATTCCTTCTCTGGTAGAATTTGAAGAAGAATCTACCTGAGTTTTTCTATGATTTTAGCCGGAGTAGTTAAGATCATATTGCTGTTTCTCGGCCATCTGAGGAGAGGTAAACTTCAGATCAGGGGACAGCGGGCAGATTAATCTGCAAAGAGGTATGTAGCAGCTTATTATTTTCTGACAATGGAATTGATGAGAAAATTCTGCCATACCGATATAATGTAAACTCAGCCTTAAATGCAGTAGCAGCAACTGGTATCAGGCTGTCATGTATGTATATTTTACACTTCAGTATTCTGGGGAATGGCACTTCACTGGAATTAAACTGTATGCATAAAACTTTAGCCTAATTTGCAGGGACTAGCAACAGGCTTTTTAATAACACTCAATTTATTAATGTTAAACGTTTTTTGCTGGCATGTAAAATCGTTTAATTTTCTGAGGTACTGGGTGAAAAAATGTTTTGGGCACTATTTTTTTCCACTTGGCAGTCGTTTTATTTAATTTATGACAGTTTACTGATCTCTCTCACTGTTATGTGTGAGGGGGAGGGACCTTTTTTGGTGCTTTTGCTACGCATCAAAAAATTCAGTCAGAAGTTTATTGTCTTCCCTGCATGATCCGGTTCATCTCTACAGAACTCAGGGGTCTTCAAAACTTGTTTTGAGGGAGGTAATCACTCACAGCAGAGCTGTGAGATTGTAGTTGTCTGTGATAAAAAAAAAAAACGTTTATTTCTGTATTATTTTTTTTTCTGCTATCAGGGTTAGTTATCCTTTGCTAATGGGAGCAATCCTTTGCTAAAATTGTGTTTTTTACAAAGATTTGATGCTATAACTTTTCAGTTTATTAATTTTCAACTGTCATAACTTTTTCTGTGCTTCTTATAGGCACAGTACGTTTTCATATTATAGTAAATTACTTGAAAAGTATTTCCAAGTTGCTAGTTTATTTGCTAGTGTGTTAAACATGTCTGATTCAGAGGAAGATATCTGTGCTATATGTGCTAAAGCCAAAGTGGAGCCCAATAGAAATTTATGTACTAACTGTATTGATGCTACTTTAAATAAAAGTCAATCTGTACAAATTGAACATATTTCACCAAACAACGAGGGGAGAGTTATGCCGACTAACTCGCCTCACGTGTCAGTACCTGCATCTCCCGCTCGGGAGGTGCGTGATATTGTAGCGCCGAGTACATCTGGGCGGCCATTACAAATCACATTACAGGATATGGCTACTGTTATGACTGAAGTTTTGGCTAAATTACCAGAACTAAGAGGTAAGCGTGATCACTCTGGGGTGAGAACAGAGTGCGCTGATAATATTAGGGCCATGTCAGACACTGCGTCACAATTTGCAGAACATGAGGACGGAGAGCTTCATTCTGCGGGTGACGGTTCTGATCCAAACAAACTGGATTCAGATATTTCAAATTTTAAATTTAAGCTGGAAAACCTCCGTGTATTACTAGGGGAGGTGTTAGCGGCTCTGAATGATTGTAACACAGTTGCAATACCAGAGAAAATGTGTAGGTTGGATAAATATTTTGCGGTACCGGCGAGTACTGACGTTTTTCCTATACCTAAGAGACTTACTGAAATTGTTACTAAGGAGTGGGATAGACCCGGTGTGCCGTTCTCACCCCCTCCGATATTTAGAAAGATGTTTCCAATAGACGCCACCACACGGGACTTATGGCAAACGGTCCCTAAGGTGGAGGGAGCAGTTTCTACTTTAGCTAAGCGTACCACTATCCCGGTGGAGGATAGCTGTGCCTTTTCAGATCCAATGGATAAAAAGTTAGAGGGTTACCTTAAGAAAATGTTTGTTCAACAAGGTTTTATATTGCAACCTCTTGCATGCATTGCGCCTGTCACGGCTGCAGCAGCATTTTGGTTTGAGTCTCTGGAAGAGACACTTGAATCAGCTCCATTAGATGAGATTACACACAAGCTTAAAGCCCTTAAGTTAGCTAACTCATTTATTTCAGATGCCGTAGTACATTTAACTAAACTTACGGCTAAGAATTCCGGATTCGCCATTCAGGCACGCAGAGCACTGTGGCTAAAATCCTGGTCAGCTGACGTTACTTCTAAATCTAAATTGCTTAATATACCTTTCAAAGGGCAGACCTTATTCGGGCCCGGGTTGAAAGAAATTATCGCTGACATTACAGGAGGTAAAGGCCATGCCCTGCCTCAAGACAGAGCCAAACCTAAGGCTAGACAGTCTAATTTTCGTTCCTTTCGTAATTTCAAAGCAGGAGCAGCATCAACTTCCTCTGCACCAAAACAGGAAGGAGCTGTTGCTCGCTACAGACAAGGCTGGAGACCTAACCAGTCCTGGAACAAGGTCAAGCAGGCCAGGAAACCTGCTGCTGCCCCTAAGACAGCATGAATCGAGGGCCCCCGATCCGGGAACGGATCTAGTGGGGGGCAGACTTTCTCTCTTCGCCCAGGCTTGGGCAAGAGATGTCCAGGATCCCTGGGCGTTAGAGATCATATCTCAGGGATACCTTCTAGACTTCAAATTCTCTCCCCCAAGAGGGAGATTTCATCTGTCAAGGTTGTCAACAAACCAAATAAAAAAAGAGGCGTTTCTACGCTGCGTACAAGATCTTTTATTAATGGGAGTGATCCATCCGGTTCCGCGGTCGGAACAAGGACAAGGGTTTTACTCAAATCTGTTTGTGGTTCCCAAAAAAGAGGGAACTTTCAGGCCAATCTTGGATTTAAAGATCCTAAACAAATTCCTAAGAGTTCCATCGTTCAAAATGGAAACTATTCGGACAATTTTACCCATGATCCAAAAGGGTCAGTACATGACCACAGTGGATTTAAAGGATGCTTACCTTCACATACCGATTCACAAAGATCATTACCGGTATCTAAGGTTTGCCTTTCTAGACAGGCATTACCAGTTTGTAGCTCTTCCATTCGGATTGGCTACGGCTCCGAGAATCTTCACAAAGGTTCTGTGTGCTCTTCTGGCGGTACTAAGACCGCGAGGAATTGCGGTACCTCCGTACCTAGACGACATTCTGATACAAGCTTCAAGCTTTCAAACTGCCAAGTCTCATACAGAGTTAGTACTGGCATTTCTAAGGTCGCATGGATGGAAGGTGAACGAAAAGAAGAGTTCTCTCTTTCCACTCACAAGAGTTCCCTTCTTGGGGACTCTTATAGATTCTGTAGAAATGAAGATTTACCTGACAGAAGACAGGTTAACAAAGCTTCAAAATGCATGCCGTGTCCTTCATTCCATTCAACACCCGTCAGTAGCTCAATGCATGGAGGTGATCGGCTTAATGGTAGCAGCAATGGACATAGTACCCTTTGCACGTCTACATCTCAGACCGCTGCAATTGTGCATGCTAAGTCAGTGGAATGGGGATTACTCAGACTTGTCCCCTACTCTGAATCTGGATCAAGAGACCAGAAATTCTCTTCTATGGTGGCTTTCTCGGCCACATCTGTCCAGGGGGATGCCATTCAGCAGGCCGGACTGGACAATTGTAACAACAGACGCCAGCCTACTAGGTTGGGGCGCTGTCTGGAATTCTCTGAAGGCTCAGGGACAATGGAATCAGGAGGAGAGTCTCCTACCAATAAACATTCTGGAATTGAGAGCAGTTCTCAATGCCCTTCTGGCTTGGCCCCAGTTAACAACTCGGGGGTTCATCAGGTTTCAGTCGGACAACATCACGAATGTAGCTTACATCAACCATCAGGGAGGGACAAGAAGCTCCCTAGCAATGATGGAAGTATCAAAGATAATTCGCTGGGCAGAGTCTCACTCTTGCCACCTGTCAGCAATCCACATCCCGGGAGTGGAGAACTGGGAGGCGGATTTCTTAAGTCGTCAGACTTTTCATCCGGGGGAGTGGGAACTTCATCCGGAGGTCTTTGCCCAAATACTTCGACGTTGGGGCAAACCAGAGATAGATCTCATGGCGTCTCGTCAGAACGCCAAGCTTCCTCGTTACGGGGCCAGATCCAGGGATCCGGGAGCGGTTCTGATAGATGCTTTGACAGCACCTTGGACCTTCGGGATTGCTTATGTGTTTCCACCCTTCCCGATGCTTCCTCGATTGATTGCCAGAATCAAACAGGAGAGAGCATCAGTGATTCTAATAACGCCTGCATGGCCACGCAGGACTTGGTATGCAGATCTAGTGGACATGTCATCCTGTCCACCTTGGTCGCTACCTCTGAAACAGGACCTTCTGATCCAGGGTCCCTTCAAACATCAAAATCTAATTTCTCTGAAGCTGACTGCTTGGAAATTGAATGCTTGATTTTATCAAAACGTGGTTTTTCTGAGTCAGTTATTGATACCTTAATACAGGCTAGGAAGCCTGTTACCAGAAAGATTTACCATAAGATATGGCGCAAATACTTATATTGGTGCGAATCCAAGAGTTACTCATGGAGTAAGGTTAGGATTCCGAGGATATTGTCTTTTCTACAAGAAGGTTTAGAAAAGGGTTTATCCGCTAGTTCCTTAAAGGGACAGATTTCAGCTCTGTCCATTCTTTTACACAAACGTCTGTCAGAAGTTCCGGATGTTCAAGCTTTTTGTCAGGCTTTAGCTAGGATCAAGCCTGTGTTTAAAACTGTTGCTCCACCATGGAGTTTGAACTTAGTTCTTAATGTTTTACAGGGGGTTCCGTTTGAACCCCTTCATTCCATTGATATCAAGTTGTTATCTTGGAAAGTTCTGTTTTTAATGGCGATTTCCTCGGCTCGAAGAGTCTGAGTTATCTGCCTTACATTGTGATTCTCCTTATCTGATTTTTCATTCAGACAAGGTAGTTCTGCGTACTAAACCTGGGTTCCTACCTAAGGTGGTCACTAACAGGAATATCAATCAAGAGATTGTGGTTACATCTTTGTGTCCTAATCCTTCTTCGAAAAAGGAGCGTCTGCTACACAATCTAGATGTAGTCCGTGCCCTGAAATTTTATCTACAGGCAACTAAGGATTTTTGACAAACGTCTTCCCTGTTTGTCGTTTATTCTGGTCAGAGGAGAGGTCAAAAAGCTTCGGCTACCTCTCTCTCCTTTTGGCTTCGTAGCATAATACGGTTAGCCTATGAGACTGCTGGACAGCAGCCTCCTGAAAGAATTACAGCACATTCTACTAGAGCTGTGGCTTCCACTTGGGCCTTTAAGAATGAGGCTTCTGTTGAACAGATTTGCAAGGCTGCAACTTGGTCTTCTCTTCATACTTTTTCCAAATTTTACAAATTTGACACTTTTGCTTCTTTGGAGGCTGTTTTGGGGAGAAAGGTTCTTCAGGCAGTGGTTCCTTCCGTATAAAGAGCCTGCCTGTCCCTCCCGTCATCCGTGTACTTTAGCTTTGGTATTGGTATCCCATAAGTAATGGATGATCCGTGGACTGGATACACTTAACAAGAGAAAACATAATTTATGCTTACCTGATAAATTTATTTCTCTTGTAGTGTATCCAGTCCACGGCCCGCCCTGTCACTTTAAGGCAGGTAATTTTTCCATTAAACTACAGTCACCACTGTACCCTATGGTTTTCCTTTCTCTGCATGTTTTCGGTCGAATGACTGGTAATGGCAGTTAGGGGAGGAGCTATATAGCAGCTCTGCTGGGTGAATCCTCTTGCACTTCCTGTTGGGGAGGAGTTAATATCCCATAAGTAATGGATGATCCGTGGACTGGATACACTACAAGAGAAATAAATTTATCAGGTAAGCATAAATTATGTTTTCCACATAGGACTGTTGAGATGAAGTAACTTCAGTTGGGGGAAACAGTTAGCAGACTTTTCTGCTTAAGGTATGACTAGCCATATTTCTAACAAGACTGTGTAATGCTGGAAGGCTGTCATTTCCCCTCATGGGGACCGGTAAGCCATTTTCTTAGTCTCAAACAGAATAAAGGGCTTATTATGGGCTATAAAACTGGTAGACACTTTTATGGGCTAAATCGATTGCTTTATTTGGACATTTTATACATGTTTATGCTGATAATTCACACTTATAAACTTGGGGAACGTTTTTTAACGTCAGGCACTATGTTAGACACCTTTTCCAGTCAGGAAGGGCCTTCCCAGTTGTAGGCTGAGCCTCATTTTTGCGCCATTACTGCGCAGTTGTTTTTGAGAACAAGACATGCAGATGCATGTGTGAGGACCTGACAGTAGTTGAAAAAGTTCCTAGAAGGCGTCATTTGGTATCGTATTCCCCTCTGGGCTTGGTAAAGTCACAGCAAAGGCTTTAGCTGGGACTGTATAGGGGTTAAATCTGTAACCGGCTCCGGTTTCGTTATTTTAAGGGTTAAAGCTCTGAAAATTGGTGTGCAATACTTTTAATGCTTTAAGACACTGTGGTGAAATTTTGGTGAATTTTTTTTGAACAATTCCTTCATATTTTTTCACATATTCAGTAATAAAGTGTGCTCTGTTTAAAATTTAAAGAGACAGTAACGGTTTTGTTTTAAAGCGTTTTTTGTGCTTTATTGACAAGTTTAAGCCTGTTTAACATGTCTGTGCCTTCAGATAAGCTATGTTCTATATGTATGAAAGCCAATGTGTCTCCCCCTTCAAAATTGTGTGATAATTGTGCCATAGCGTCCAAACAAAGTAAGGACAGTACTGCCACAGATAATGAAATTGCCCAAGATGATTCCTCAGATGAAGGGAGTAGACATGGTTCTACATCATCTCCTTTTGTGTCTACACCAGTTTTGCCCACGCAGGAGGCCCCTAGTACATCTAGCGCGCCAATGCTTATTACCATGCAACAATTGACGGCTGTAATGGATAGCTCCATAGCAAATATTTTATCCAAAATGCCTGCATATCAGAGAAAGCGCGATTGCTCTGTTTTAAACACTGAAGAGCAGGAGGGCGCTGATGATAATTGTTCTGTCATACCCTCACACCAATCTGAAGGGGCCATGAGGGAGGTTTTGTCAGATGGGGAAATTTCAGATTCAGGAAAAATTTCTCAACAGGCTGAACCTGATGTTGTGACATTTAAATTTAAATTAGAACATCTCCGCGCACTGCTTAAGGAGGTGTTATCTACTCTGGATGATTGTGACAACTTGGTCATTCCAGAAAAATTATGCAAGATGGACAAGTTCCTAGAGGTTCCGGTGCACCCCGACGCTTTTCCTATACCCAAGCGGGTGGCGGACATAGTGAATAAGGAGTGGGAGAAGCCCGGCATACCTTTTGTTCCCCCTCCTATATTTAAGAAATTATTTCCTATGGTCGACCCCAGAAAGGACTTATGGCAGACAGTCCCTAAGGTCGAGGGGGCAGTTTCCACTCTAAACAAGCACACTACTATTCCTATTGAGGATAGTTGTGCTTTCAAAGATCCTATGGATAAAAAATTGGAAGGTTTGCTTAAAAAGATTTTTGTGCAGCAAGGTTACCTTCTACAACCCATTTCGTGCATTGTTCCTGTCACTACAGCAGCGTGGTTCTGGTTCGAGGAACTAGAAAAGTCGCTCAGTAGAGAGACTCCATATGAGGAGGTTATGGACAGAGTTCACGCACTTAAGTTGGCTAACTCTTCTTTGCAATTAGCTAGATTAGCGTCGAAAAATTCAGGGTTTGCAATTGTGGCGCGCAGAGCGCTTTGGCTAAAGTCTTGGTCAGCGGATGTATCATCCAAGACAAAATTGCTTAACATTCCTTTCAAGGGTAAAACTCTCTTTGGACCAGAATTGAAAGAGATTATCTCAGACATCACTGGGGGAAAGGGCCACGCCCTCCCACAAGATAGGCCTTTCAAGGCCAAGAATAAGTCTAATTTTAGTTCCTTTCGTAATTTCAGGAACAGACCGGCCTCTAATTCTGCATCCTCTAAGCAAGAGGGTAATGCCTCACAGTCCAAACCAGCCTGGAAAACGATGCAAGGCTGGAACAAGGGTAAGCAGACCAAGAAGCCTGCTACCGCTAACAAAACAGCATGAAGGAGTAGCCCCCGATCCGGGACCGGATCTAGTGGGGGGCAGACTCTCTCTCTTTGCTCAGGCTTGGGCAAGAGATGTTCAGGATCCCTGGACGCTAGAAATAGTTTCTCAGGGTTATCTTCTGGAATTCAAGGAACTACCCCCAAGGGGAAGGTTCCACATGTCTCACTTATCCTCAAACCAAATAAAGAGACAGGCGTTCTTACATTGTGTAGAAGACCTGTTAAGGATGGGAGTGATACACCCAGTTCCAATGACGGAACAAGGAATGGGATTTTACTCAAATTTGTTCGTAGTTCCCAAAAAAGAGGGAACCTTCAGACCAATTCTGGATTTAAAGATCCTAAACAAATTTCTCAGGGTACCATCGTTCAAAATGGAAACCATTCGAACGATTCTACCCACTATCCAGGAAGGTCAATTTATGACTACCGTGGATCTAAAGGATGCGTACCTACATATTCCTATCCACAAAGAACATCATCAGTTCCTAAGGTTCGCCTTTCTGGACAAACATTACCAGTTTGTGGCCCTCCCATTCGGATTAGCCACTGCTCCAAGGATTTTCACAAAGGTACTCGGGTCCCTTCTAGCGGTTCTAAGACCGAGGGGCATTGCAGTAGTACCATACTTGGACGACATTCTAATACAAGCGTCGTCCCTTTCAAAAGCAAAGGCTCATACAGACATCGTTCTGGCCTTTCTCAGATCTCACGGATGGAAGGTGAACATAGAAAAAAGTTCTCTGTCTCCGTCAACAAGAGTTCCCTTCTTGGGAACAATAATAGATTCCTTAGAAATAAGGATTTTTCTGACAGATGTCAGAAAGTCAAAACTTCTAAGCGCTTGTCAAGTTCTAAATTCTGTTCCACGTCCTTCCATAGCTCAGTGCATGGAAGTAGTAGGGTTGATGGTTGCAGCAATGGACATAGTTCCTTTTGCGCGAATTCATCTAAGACCATTACAACTGTGCATGCTGAAACAGTGGAATGGGGACTATACAGACTTGTCTCCAGTGATTCAAGTAGATCAGAAGACCAGAGATTCACTCCGTTGGTGGATATCCCTGGATCACCTATCCCAGGGAATGAGCTTCCGCAGACCAGAGTGGGTCATTGTCACGACCGACGCCAGTCTAGTGGGCTGGGGTGCGGTCTGGGAATCCCTGAAAGCTCAGGGACTATGGTCTCGGGAAGAGTCTCTTCTCCCGATAAACATTCTGGAACTAAGAGCGATATTCAATGCTCTCAGGGCTTGGCCTCAGCTTGCAAAGGCCAGATTCATAAGATTCCAATCAGACAACATGACGACTGTTGCGTATATCAATCATCAGGGGGGAACAAGGAGTTCCCTGGCGATGAAAGAAATGACCAAAATAATACAATGGGCGGAGAATCACTCCTGCCATCTATCTGCGATCCACAACCCAGGTGTGGGAAAACTGGGAAGCGGATTATCTGAGTCGTCAGACATTCCATCTGGGGGAGTGGGAACTCCACCCGGAGATTTTTGCCCAGTTGACTCAATTATGGGGCATTCCAGACATGGATCTGATGGCGTCTCGTCAGAACTTCAAGGTTCCTTGCTACGGGTCCAGATCCAGGGATCCCAAGGCGACTCTAGTGGATGCACTAGTAGCGCCTTGGACCTTCAACCTAGCTTATGTGTTCCCACCGTTTCCTCTCATTCCCAGGCTGGTAGCCAGGATCAAACAGGAGAGGGCCTCAGTGATCTTGATAGCTCCTGCGTGGCCACGCAGGACTTGGTATGCAGACCTGGTGAATATGTCATCGGTTCCACCATGGAAGCTACCTTTGAGACAGGACCTTCTTGTTCAGGGTCCATTCGAACATCCAAATCTGGTCTACCTCCAGCTGATGGCTTGGAGATTGAACGCTTAATTCTATCAAAGCGTGGGTTTTCAGATTCTGTGATAGATACTCTGGTTCAGGCCAGAAAACCGGTAACTAGAAAGATTTACCATAAAATATGGAAAAGATATATCTGCTGGTGTGAATCCAAGGGATTCCCATGGAATAAGATAAAAATTCCTAAGATTCTTTCCTTTCTTCAAGAAGGTTTGGATAAAGGATTATCTGCGAGTTCTCTAAAGGGACAGATTTCTGCTTTATCTGTCTTACTACACAAACGACTGGCAGCTATGCCAGATGTTCAAGCATTTGTTCAGGCTCTGGTTAGGATCAAGCCTGTTTACAGACCTTTGACTCCTCCCTGGAGTTTAAATCTAGTTCTTTCAGTTCTTCAAGGGGTTCCGTTTGAACCTCTACATTCCATAGATATTAAGTTGTTATCTTGGAAAGTTTTGTTTTTGGTTGCTATTTCTTCTGCTAGAAGAGTTTCAGAGTTATCTGCTCTGCAGTGTTCTCCGCCCTATCTGGTGTTCCATGCAGATAAGGTGGTTTTGCGTACTAAGCCTGGTTTTCTTCCAAAGGTTGTTTCTAACAAAAATATTAACCAGGAGATAGTTGTACCTTCTTTGTGTCTGAATCCAGTTTCAAAGAAGGAACGTTTGTTACACAATTTGGACGTAGTCCGTGCTCTAAAATTCTATTTAGAAGCTACAAAAGATTTCAGACAAACATCTTCTCTGTTTGTCGTCTATTCTGGTAAAAGGAGAGGTCAAAAAGCGACTTCTACCTCTCTTTCCTTTTGGCTAAAAAGCATCATCCGATTGGCTTACGAGACTGCCGGACGGCAGCCTCCTGAAAGAATCACAGCTCACTCCACTAGGGCTGTGGCTTCCACATGGGCCTTCAAGAACGAGGCTTCTGTTGATCAGATATGTAAGGCAGCGACTTGGTCTTCACTGCACACTTTTGCCAAATTTTACAAATTTGATACTTTTGCTTCTTCGGAGGCTATTTTTGGGAGAAAGGTTTTGCAAGCCGTGGTGCCTTCCGTTTAGGTAACCTGATTTGCTCCCTCCCTTCATCCGTGTCCTAAAGCTTTGGTATTGGTTCCCACAAGTAAAGATGACGCTGTGGACCGGACACACCAATGTTGGAGAAAACAGAATTTATGCTTACCTGATAAATTACTTTCTCCAACATTGGTGTGTCCGGTCCACGGCCCGCCCTGGTTTTTTAATCAGGTCTGATGAATTATTTTCTCTAACTACAGTCACCACGGTACCATATGGTTTCTCCTATATTTTTCCTCCTGTCCGTCGGTCAAATGACTGGGGTGGGCGGAGCCTAGGAGGGACTATATGGCCAGCTTTGCTGGGACTCTTTGCCATTTCCTGTTGGGGAAGAGATATTACCACAAGTAAGGATGACGCCGTGGACCGGACACACCGTTGGAGAAAGTAATTTATCAGGTAAGCATAAATTCTGTTTTTTATATTACAATTGCAAGCAGTTTACTGTCCCTTTTAATGTTCCTTTAACAAATTAATTGCATGACCAATCGTCGGGCCTGTTTGTTCCCCTAATTGTTGACTTCAAAGGAGATAAGATGAGCAATAGTAACTTAACTTTGTCATGGACTTCAAAACAATGTACATTTTGCTTACAAATGGGTGTGTTTTTTTTTTTTTTTTTGCAGAGCTTAAATAAATACATCAACACTAAGGGCTAAATTTCTAGTGAAGTGATCGTTTGCGTTCCTGCTTGCACGTTAACTCCGCGCAACCTCGTTTTTTGTGCATATCGGGTAGCGTGTGTATTACAAGTTGAATGAAAAAAAGATTTCGCCTACGCACAAAAGTCGAAGTTAGAATATTGTGACTGCGTAAGCGTATTCCCCCATAGACTTCAACAGAGCAAGAAAAGTGTGGGGGGGATCTATTAGCCAATAAGTCGCGCAAGCCCTATCACATTTTCTTTTGCAAGATGTACCGAGTCCACGGATTCATCCTTACTTGTGGGATATTATCCTTCCTAACAGGATGTGGCAGAGAGCACCAAAGCAGAGCTGTCTATATAGATCCCCCCTTAACTCCACTCCCCAGTCATTCTCTTTGCCGGCTCTAAGCAGAAAGGGTAAAGTGAAAGAGGTGTTAAAACTGTTTTATTTTATCTGCAATCAAGAGTTTGTTATTTTTAAATGCTACCGGTGTTGTTCTATTTACTCTCAGGCAGAACATAGATGAAGATTTCTGCCTGGAGGAGGATGATCTTAGCATTTGTAACTAAGGTCTGCTGCTGTTCCCACAGAAGCTGAGGAGTACAGAAAAACTTCAGTGTGAGGAACGGTTTCTTGCTATACAGCAATGAGGTATGTTCAGTCATTTTTTCTGCAGAGACTGTGTTAACTCAGAAAGGCTGACAGTATCCCCATTAGGGGAAGGGTAAGCAGTAATCCTAGTTTCATAAGGGGCATTACTAGCTTGCATAAAGGGCTAATCTCATGTATATGATATAGTAGGCAAACTTTTGTGTGTTCTGGTAGTACTGTTTTTTTATTCTGATGGGACATCTTTTTGAGGGTACACTTGGATTATTTAGGGGTTTTATAACCCACATGGCTTACAAACAGGGTTTGGTAGATTTGTGAAGGCCCCAGCAACATCGAGTGAGAGGGGCAGGGCCTATTTTCGCGCCTCAGTTGCGCATTTAGTTCATGCAGCAAGCAACATCTCCAGAGGTCCTGGTATACTTCTGGGGCTTAATCGAAGCTTTATCCCCACATTATCGTTCCCTAAGGGCAGGTAGGGCCACAGCACAGCTGTGGCAAGGTGCTGACAGGTTTTTTTTTTTACCGGTTTTGGATATTTGTTGATCCGGTTTTCTCATTTGGGGGTTTATTGCTTATTTACTTGTGGTGCAATCTTACTAAAGCTTAGTGGGTATACTGTAAAAATTTCGGAAAATTTGAAGCAATTTTAAGCAGTTTTGCAGTTTGTGTATGCCTTTTTTCTCTTAAAGGCACAGTACCGTTTTTGAAAATTGTGTTACTTTTATTAAATAAAGTGTTTTCCAAGCTTGCTTATCTCATTACTAGCCTATTCAACATGTCTGACATTGAGGAAACTCATTGCTCAATTTGTTTAGAAGCCATTGTGGAACCCCCTTGTACTGATATGTCTATAAATTGCAAACAGCATATTTTGACTTATAAGAGTTTGGCATTGGATGATTCTCAGACAGAAGGAAATCCGGTTTTGCCATCTAGTTCTCCCCAAGTGTCACAACCAGTAACGCCCGCACAAGCGACGCAAAGTACTTCTATTGCGTCTAATTCTTTCACCTTGCAAGATATGGCCTCAGTTATGAATACTACCCTCACAGAGGTTTCATCTAAACTGCCAGGGTTGCAAGGGAAGCGCAGTAGCTCTGGGTTAAGAACAAATGCTGAGACTTCTGACGCTTTAATAGCCGTATCCAATATTCCCTCACAATGTTCTGAGGTAGGGATGAGGGATTTGCTTTCTGAGGGAGAGATTTCTGATTCAGGAAGGATGTTCCCTCAGACAGATTCAGATATGACGGCATTTAAATTTAAGCTAGAACACCTCCGCTTATTGCTCAGGGAGGTTTTAGCAACTCTGGATGATTGTGACCCTATTGTAGTTCCAGAGAAATTGTGTAAAATGGATAAATATTTAGAGGTTCCGGTTTACACTGATGTTTTTCCGGTCCCTAAGAGGATTTCTGACATTGTCACGAAGGAGTGGGATAGACCAGGTATTCCGTTCGCTTCCCCTCCTGTTTTTAAGAAAATGTTTCCCATATCTGACACCATGAGGGACTCATGGCAGACGGTCCCTAAGGTGGAGGGAGCTATTTCTACTCTGGCTAAGCGTTCAACTATACCTATTGAAGACAGTTGTGCTTTCATTGATCCTATGGATAAAAAAATTAGAGGGTCTCCTAAAGAAGATTTTTGTTCATCAAGGTTTACTTCTTCAACCTATAGCGTGCATTGTTCTTGTAACAACTGCAGCTGCCTTCTGGTTTGAGGCTCTAGAAGAGGCTTTTCAGATGGAGACCCCACTAGATGATATTCTGGACAGAATTAAGGCTCTTAAGCTAGCTAATTCTTTTATTACAGACGCCGCTTTTCATCTTGCTAAGTTAGCAGCAAAGAATTCAGGTTTTGCCATTTTAGCGCGTAGAGCGTTATGGCTTATAGGGACAGTTCACCCAAAAACTTTCTCCCCTTTAAATTATTCTGAATGATCCTTTTTACCTGCTAGAGTGTATTAAATTTGTTGCAAGTAGCTCCTTTACTCATATTTCAGCATTTGAAATAGCTGATTTAGCTTGTGGTTTCCCAACCTATACTGAAAGTTTTGATACTGGCGTATACGCTATTGACAAGCCTAAGTAAACACAGCCAGCAGAAGAGATTACACCCTCAGTGGGGGGCATGATAGTTAAGTAATAAAATGATAATTTTCCATTGTTCTCTCTATGTATTGAGCTTTGGTGTTCCAGACAAATATAAGATAAGGAAGCAAGTCTGTGTACATAAAAGTGATAACATAATGAGATCTTACCTGAAGCTCAACCCATTGTAATAGGCTGTGGTTTCAAAGCACAAAACCAGCTACTTCAGATACACAAATAAACCCGAAAATGCAATTTCTCAAATATTTTATACTCTGCAGTTGGTGTAACAAGTCATTTAAAATAAATTTATGGAAAAACAATTTTACAGTGTACTTTCCCTTTAAGTCCTGGTCGGCTGATGTGTCATCAAAATCTAAGCTTTTGACTATCCCTTTCAAAGGTAAGACCCTATTCAGGCCTGCACTGAAAGAGATCATTTCAGACATCACTGGGGGGAAGGGTCATGCCCTCCCTCAAGATAAGTCAAATAAGACAAGGACCAAACAAAATAATTTTCGTTCCTTTCAAAACTTCAAGAGTAGTCCCGCTTCCTCTTCCCCTGCTGCAAAGCAAGAGGGGAACTTTGCTCAATCCAAGCCAACCTGGACACCTAACCAGGCTTGGAACAAGGGTGAACATGCCAAAAAGCCTGCTGCTGCCACTAAGACAGCATGAAGAGGTAGCCCCCGATCCGGGACCGGATCTAGTAGGGGGCAGACTCTCTCTCTTTGCTCAGGCCTGGGCAAGAGACGTTCAGGACTCCTGGGCAGTAGAAATTGTAACCCAGGGGTATCTCCTAGATTTCAAAGATTCTCCTCCAAGGAGGAGATTCCATCTTTCTCAATTGTCTGTAAATCAAACAAAAAGAGAGGCGTTCTTATGCTGTGTTGAAGACCTTTTTACCATGGGAGTGATCTGCCCAGTTCCGAAAGCAGAACAGGGACAAGGTTTTTACTCCAATCTGTTTGTGGTTCCCAAAAAAGAAGGAACCTTCAGACCAATTCTAGATCTCAAGATCCTAAACCAATTCCTAAGAGTTCCATCCTTCAAGATGGAGACCATTCGGACTATTTTACCAATGATCCAGGAGGGTCAATATATGACCAGCGTGGATTTAAAGGATGCGTATCTACACATTCCTATCTACAGAGATCATCACCAGTTCCTCAGGTTTGCCTTTCTGGTCAGGCATTTCCAGTTTGTGGCTCTTCCTTTCGGATTGGCCGCGGCGCCAAGAATCTTCACAAAGGTGCTAGGGTCCCTTCTGGTGATCCTAAGGCCGTGGGGCATAGCAGTGGCGCCTTATCTAGACGACATCCTAATTCAAGCGTCGACTTTCCAACTAGCCAAGTCTCACACAGACTTAGTGTTGGCCTTTCTAAGATCTCATGGGTGGAAGGTGAACGTGAAAAAGAGTTCTCTTATTCCTCTCACAAGAGTTCTATTCCTGGGAACTCTGATAGATTCGGTGGACATGAAAATTTTTCTGACAGAGGTCAGGAAATCAAATATTTTAACCACCTGCCGAGCTCTTCATTCCATTCCTCGGCCGTCAGTGGCTCAGTGTATGGAGGTAATCGGACTTATGGTAGCGGCAAGGGACATAGTTCCGTTTGCTCGTTTGCATCTCAGACCACTGCAACTATGCATGCTCCAACACTGGCATGGGGATTATGCAGATTTATCTCCTCAGATAATTCTGGATTAAGAGACCAGAGACTCCCTTCTTTGGTGGTTGTTACAGGATCATCTGTCCCGGGGAATGTGTTTCCGCAGGCCAGTGTGGGTTATAGTGATGACGAACGCCAGCCTACTGGGCTGGGGTGCAGTCTGGAATTCCCTGAAAGCTCAGGGCTTGTGGATTCAGGAGGAGGCCCTCCTACCGATAAATATTCTGGAATTAAGAGCGATATTCAATGCTCTTCAGGCGTGGCCTCAGCCAGATTCATCAGATTTCAGTCAGACAACATCACGACTGTAGCTTATATCAATCATCAGGGGGGAACAAGGAGTTCCTTGGTGATGATAGAAGTTTCCAGGATAATCCGATGGGCAGAGACTCACTCTTGCCATCTATCAGTGATCTATATCCCAGGGGTAGAGAACTGGGAAGCAGGATTTCTAAGTCGTCAGACTTTTCATCCGGGGGAGTGGGAGCTCCATCCGGAGGTGTTTGCTCAACTCTTTCAGCTATGGGGCACACCAGAATTGGATCTGATGGCGTCTCGTCAGAACGCCAAACTTCCTTGTTACGGATCCAGGTCCAGGGATCCTCAGGCAGTACTGACAGATGCTCTAGCAGTACCCTGGTCGTTCAACCTGGCTTATGTGTTTCCACCTTTCCCTCTCCTTCCGCGTCTGATTGCCAGAATCAAACAGGAGAGAGCTTTGGTGATTTTGATAGCACCTGCGTGGCCACGCAGGACTTGGTATGCAGACCTGGTGGACATGTCATCTCTGTCACCATGGACTCTGCCACTGCGACAGGACCTTCTGATTCAAGGTCCGTTCAAGCATCCAAATCTAATTTCTCTGCAACTGACTGCTTGGAGATTGAACGCTTGATTTTATCAAAGCGAGGTTTCTCTGAGTTGGTCATAGATACCTTGATTCGGGCTCGAAAGCCTGTCACTAGGAAGATCTATCAGAAGATATGGCGTAAATATCTTTTTTGGTGCAAATCCAAAGGCTACTCATGGAGGAAAAAAATGGAAAAAAAGAGAAACAGGGTGCAACCCCTCTAAGTGTAATAAGCAAGTTACACACAGATTTTATTATATGACACAAATTCACACTCACAAAGTTAAACCTCAAACATGTGAGGTATGGTAAATGCACTGGGGAACAGCTCAGTGCGTTTACCATACCTCACATGTTTGAGGTTTAACTTTGTGAGTATGAATTTGTGTCATATAATAAAATCTACGTGTAACTTGCTTATTACACTTAGAGGGGTTGCACCCTGTTTCTCTTATTTTCCATTTTTTTGTAGTTTATCCGGTCTCCAGAACCTTGTATCAGTGGTGGCAGCAACCCAGTGATGTAATTTGTGAAACAGTCTTTGCAATTTGGATGTCATTCTACAGACATATATCTTTTTATTGTTATATTTGATGTGTATTTTTTGTGAGCATTTGTGTGGAGTGTGGGGTTCTTTTTAATTGAGTGTTGTATCATTTACTCATGGAGTAAGATCAGGATTCCTAGGATTTTATCCTTTCTTCATGAAGGATTGGAGAAAGGATTGTCAGCTAGTTCCTTAAAAGGACAAATATCTGCTTTGTCCATTCTATTGCACAAGCGTCTGGCAGATGTCCCAGACATTCGGGCTTTTTGTCAGGCTTTAGTTAGAATCAAGCCTGTGTTTAAACCTGTTGCTCCGCCATGGAGTCTAAATTTAGTTCTTAATGTTCTTCAGGGGGTTCCGTTTGAACCCATGCATTCCATAGATATTAAGCTTCTATCTTGGAAAGTTATGTTTCTAGTTGCTATCTCTTCAGCTCGAAGGGTTTCTGAATTATCTGCATTACAATGTGACTCGCCTTATCTTGTTTTCCATGCTGATAAGGTAGTTTTGCGTACCAAACCTGGGTTCCTCCCTAAGGTTGTTTCTAACAGGAATATCAGGAGATTGTTGTTCCTTCTGTGTCCTAATCCTTCTTCTAAGAAGGAACGTTTATTGCACAACTTGGACGTGGTTCGTGCTTTGAAGTTCTATTTGCAGGCAACCAAAGATTTTCGCCAATCATCTTCTTTGTTTGTTGTCTATTCTGGTAAACGTAGGGGTCAAAAGGCTACGGCTACCTCTTTCCTTTTGGCTGAAAAGCATCATCCATTTGGCTTATGAGACTGCTGGACAGCAGCCTCCTGAAAGAATTACTGCTCACTCTACTAGAGCGGTGGCTTCCACATGGGCTTTTAAAAATGATGCTTCTGTTGAACAGATATTGTAAGGCTGCGACTTGGTCTTCGCTTCATACCTTTTCCAAATTTTACAAATTTTATACTTTTGCTTCTTCTGAGGCTATTTTTGGGAGAAAGGTTTTGCAAGCAGTGGTGCCTTCCGTTTAGGCTCCTGTCTTGTCCCTCCCTTCATCCGTGTCCTAAAGCTTTGGTATTGGTATCCCACAAGTAAGGATGAATCCGTGGACTTGGTACATCTTGCAAAAGAAAACAAAATTTATGCTTACCTGATAAATTTCTTTCTTTTGCGATGTACCGAGTCCACGGCCTGCCCTGTCTATTCAAGACAGATAGTATTTTTTATTGAAAACTTCAGTCACCTCTGCACCTTTATAGTTTCTCCTTTTTCTTCCTTGGCCTTCGGTCGAATGACTGGGGGGTGGAGTTAAGGGGGGAGCTATATAGACAGCTCTGCTGAGGTGCTCTCTTTGCCACTTCCTGTTAGGAAGGGTAATATCCCACAAGTAAGGATGAATCCATGGACTCGGTACATCGCAAAAGAAAGAAATTTATCAGGTAAGCATAAATTTTGTTTTCTCAAGTACGCTAACCTATATAAATTTCAAATTGTCTATAGTTTGGTAGTGTTGAATCTGAAAAGGTTTTGTTGATAAGTATCACTATGGTTACGATTTTGGCGCAATTTCTCACTGGGGGGTGGGGATTACACTGTTTAAATAGCCATTTGAAATGTGTGTTTGTCTGAGGAAGGGAGTGTGTCACGCTCTAAGGATTAAATTCACTTATTAAAAGTCCAGTGAGTGCCTCCTTCTTTTCTTATATTTAACCGTTGGAACCCTCCCTGGCAGCTGGAATTGGGGTGAGAGTGCTCTCTCTTAACATTGTAAGTATGTATGTGTATATATATTTCATGTAATTGGCAAGAGTCTATGGGATATACAATCCTACCAGGAGGGGCAAAGTTTCCCAAACCTCAAAATGCCTATAAATACACCCCTCACCACACCCACAATTCAGTTTTACAAACTTTGCCTCCTATGGAGGTGGTGAAGTAAGTTTGTGCTAAGATTTCTACGTTGATATGCGCTTCTCAGCATTTTTGAAGCCCGATTCCTCTCAGAATACAGTGAATGTCAGAGGGATGTGAAGGGAGTATCACCTATTTAATGCAATGGTTTTCCTCACAGGGATCTATTTCATAGGTTCTCTGTTATTGGTCGTAGAGATTAATCTCATACCTCCATTTTCAGATCGACGATATACTCTCATATTCCATTACCTCTACTGATAACCGTTTCAGTACTGGTTTGGCTGTCTGCTATATGTGGATGGGTGTCTTTTGGTAAGTATGTTTTCATTATTTAAGACACTCTCAGCTATGGTTTGGCACTTTATGTATTTATATAAAGTTCTAAATATATATATTGTACTTATATTTGCCATGATTCAGGTTTTCAGTATATTTCCTTTTTTGCAGACTGTCAGTTTCATATCTGGGAAATGCTTTTTTATGAACTCTACTAGATAGGGGGCGCCCTTAGAACAGTACACAAAATATAGACTAATACTAGTCACTTAATAGCAATAAGACAGGTTATAACGAAATTTCATGACATATCAAACATCAATTAGTATGATCTCCCAAGTGTGTATAACACTATAATATGATTAAGTATATATAAAAACAAAATCAAATATAATGTCACCATGAGTGGTTGAATTGACAATATATGAAAGAGCAAATAGTCTCTTGATAAATTGATGGTATTGATACTGGCAGCAATTTGTGGAGGACCCGGCCTGGATCCAAGGACAGCAATCTAAAAATAGAAGAAGAGACAGATGCGCCACATGGCCCAATATTGTTTTTTCCAAAAATGTATAATGGTGGTTTATAAGGTTACACTCACATGTATTGAAGCACTCCAAATAGTGCAGTGGGAGCAGTCTGGGATCTATGACAGTCACCCAGCAGACCGACCTCTTGGGAGGGATAGAAGATCTGTGATATAAAATACAAAAGACACAAAGGTGCCTCTATGGCCTAGTACAGTTTAAACCATGGAGAATGCAATATAGGTGGTATAATATGTACTCACATTTGTTGTAGCATCTCCTGTGATGCTAATATGGCAAGATGGGATCAATACAGTCACCCAACAGACTTATGCAAGGCAGGCAGCATACACCAAATCTCCAGGAGGTCCAAAGGGCCAAAGGAATTGGTCCAAAAAATAATGCAGGTTGCGTCATCTGTGACACGAGTGTGTCATTTCTGGATGTTTTTTGGGGCCAAAAAATATTTTTTTGTTTGTTGTGCGTCATACTTTGCGCCAAATATTTTTATTATTTAAGACCCCATTCCTATTTGCCTCTTGCCTTTTTCTTTGTCAGAGGGCTATGCTGTTTGCATTTTTTCCCATTCCTGAAACTGCCATATAAGGAAATTTGATAATTTTGCTTTATATGTTGTTTTTTTCTCTTACATTTGCAAGATGTCTCAATCTGATCCTGTCTCAGAATTCACTGTTGGATCACAGCTGCCTGATAACAGTTCTACCAAAACTAAGTGCATTTGTTGTAAACTTGTGGAGATTATACCTCCAGCTGTGGTTTGTAATAGTTGTCATGATAAACTTTTACATGTGGAAAATGTATCCATCAGTAGTAGTTCATTACCTGTTGCTGTTCCCTCAATATCTAATGCACGAGATATACCTGTAAATTTAAAAGAATTTATTTCTGATTCTATTCAAAAGGCTTTGTCTGCCATTCCGCCTTCTAATAAACGTAAAAGGTCTTTTAAAACTTCTCATAAGGTTGATGAAATTTCAAATGACCAGCAACATACTGAATTATCCTTCTCCAATGAGGATCTATCTAATTCAGAAGATCCTGCCTCCAATATTGACACTGACAAATCCTCTTATTTATTTAAAATGGAGTATATTCGTTCTTTGTTAAAGAAGTGTTGATTACATTAGATATGGAGGAAACCAGTTCTCTTGATATTAAAACTGGTTATTGTTTAAATTCTGTTTATAAACCACCTGTGGTTATTCCAGAGGTTTTTCCAGTTCCTGATGCTATTTCTGATATGATTTCTAAAGAGTGGAATAGGCCTGGTACTTCTTTTATTCCTTCTTCAAGGTTTAAAAAATTGTATCCTTTGCCAGCAGTTAGATTGGAGTTTTGGGAAAAGATCCCCAAAGTTGATGGGGCTATCTCTACTCTTGCTAAACGCACTACTATTCCTACTGAAGATAGTACTTCTTTTAAAGATCCTTTAGATAGGAAACTTGAATCTTATCTAAGGAAAGCTTATTTATATTCAGATAATCTTCTCTCGGCCTGCAATTTCTTTGGCTGATGTTGCAGCTGCTTCAAATTTTTGGTTGGAAACTTTAGCGCAACAAGTTTCGGATCATGATTTGTCTAGCATTGTTAAGTTGATTCAACATGCTAATAATTTCATTTGTGATGCCATTTTTTATATCCTCAAAATTGATGTTTGATATATGTCTTTAGCTATTTTAGCTAGAAGAGCTTTGTGGCTCAAATCTTGGAATGCTGATATGACTTCTAAGTCCAGATTGCTTTCTCTTTCTTTCCAAGGTAATAAATTATTTGGTTCTCAGTTGGATTCAATAATTTCAACTGTCACTGGGGGGAAGGGAGTTTTTCTCTTGTTAAGTGTGTTCAGTCCACGGGTCATCCATTACTTATGGGATATATTCTCCTTCCCAACAGGAAGTTGCAAGAGGATCACCCAAGCAGAGCTGCTATATAGCTCCTCCCCTCACATGTCATACCCAGTCATTCTCTTGCAACTCTCAACAAAGAAGGAGGTTGTGAGAGGAGTTAGGAGTTTTTTACTTAATCATTCTTCAATCAAAAGTTTGTTATTTTAAATGGCACCGGAGTGTGCTGTTTTTTTTCTCTCAGGCAGTATTTAGAAGAAGAATCTGCCTGCGTTTTCTATGATCTTAGCAGACGTAACTAAGATCCACTGGCTGTTCTCGCACATTCTGAGGAGTGGGGTAACTTCAGAAAAGGGAATAGCATGCGGGGTCCCCTGCAAATGAGGTATGTGCAGTAAAATATTTTCTAGGAATGGAATTGACTAAGAAAACACTGCTGATACCCATATGATGTAAGTACAGCCCAAAATGCAGTAGTAGCGACTGGTATCAGGCTGGTAAATGTATGCGCAGTAGAGTTATTTTCTAGGGAATAGAATTTGACTGAAAAAATACTGTTAATACTGAAATAATGTATGAGCCTTAACTGCAGTAGAAGCGACTGGTAGCAGGCTTAGTGATAACTTTACACAACATCTGAAATGTTTGTTTTTAAAACGTTTACTGGCATGTTAATCGTTTTGTGAGGTACTTTGGTGATAAATCTCTTGGGGCATGATTTTTTTCCACATGGCTAACGTATATTTCTGCATAGAAACCGTTATACCAGGTCTCCCACTGTTGTAATATGAGTGGGAGGGGCTTTTTGTTAGCGCCTTGTTGCGCAGTTAAAATTCAATCATAGTCTTCCTGCTTCTTCCTCCTTGATCCAGGACGTCTCCAGAGAGCTCAGGGGTCTTCAAAATTTATTTTTGAGGGAGGTAATCAGTCACAGCAGACTTGTGACAGTGTGTTTGACTGTGATAAAAACGTTAACTGTTAAATTGATTATCCGTTTTTGGGTATTAAGGGGTTAATCATCCTTTTGCTAGTGGGTGCAATCCTCTGCTAATTTCATACATTTACTGTAAAAATTTGGTTGCTATAACTGAATTAGTTCATTGTTATTTCAACTGTGACAGTCTTTTTGTGTTTTTAAAAGCGCAGCAGCGTTTTTTACATTGCTTGAAAATTTTTTGAAAGTAATTTCCAAGCTTGCTAGCCTCATTGCTAGTCTGTTTAAACATGTCTGATACAGATGAATCTGCTTGTTCATTATGTTTAAAAGCCAATGTGGAGCCCAATAGAAATATGTGTACCAATTGTATTGATATTACTTTAAATAAAGGTCAGTCTTTACCGGTAAAGAAATTATCACCAGACATCGAGGGGGAAGTTATGCCGCCTAACTCTCCTCACGTGATAGTACCTTTGCCTCCCGCTCAGGAGGTGCGTGATATTGTGGCGCCAAGTACATCAAGGCCCTTACAAATCACTTTGCAAGATATGGCTAATGTTATGAAAGAAGTATTATCTAATTTGCCTGAGTTAAGAGGCAAGCGCGATAGCTCTGGGTTAAGGACAGAGCGCGCTGATGACACGAGAGCCATGTCCGATACTGCGTCACAATTTGCAGAACATGAGGACGGAGAGCTTCATTCTGTGGGTGACGGATCTGATCCAGGGAGACCGGATTCAGAAATTTTAAATTTAAGCTTGAGAACCTCCGTGTATTGCTAGGGGAGGTGTTAGCGGCTCTGAATGATTGTGACACGGTTGCAATCCCAGAGAAGTTATGTAGACTGGATAAATACTATGCGGTGCCGGTGTGTACTGACGTTTTTCCTATACCTAAAAGGCTTACAGAGATTATTAACAAGGAGTGGGATAGACCCGGTGTGCCATTAGAAAAATGTTCCCAATAGACGCTACCACACAAGACTTATGGCAGACGGTCCCTAAGGTGGAGGGAGCAGTTTCTACTTTAGCTAAGCGCACCACTATCCCGGTGGAGGATAGTTGTGCTTTTTCAGATCCAATGGATAAAAAATTAGAAGGTTACCTTAAGAAAATGTTTGTTCAACAAGGTTTTATATTACAGCCCCTTGCATGCATTGCGCCCGTCACTGCTGCGGCGGCTTTCTGGTTTGAGTCTCTGGAAGAGGCTATTCGCACAGCACCATTGGATGAGATCATGAACAAGCTTAAAGCACTTAAGCTAGCTAATGCATTTGTTTCGGACGCCGTTGTGCATTTAACCAAACTAACGGCTAAGAACTCCGGATTTGCCATCCAGGCGCGCAGAGCGCTATGGCTTAAATCCTGGTCAGCAGATGTGACTTCTAAATCTAAATTGCTTAATATTCCTTTCAAAGGGCAAACCTTATTCGGGCCCGGCTTGAAAGAAATTATTGCTGACATTACTGGAGGTAAGAGTCACACCATTCCTCAGGATAGGGCCAAATCAAAGGCCAACCAATCTAATTTTCGTGCCTTTCGTAATATTAAGGCAGGAGCAGCATCAACTTCCTCCGCTCCAAAACAGGAAGGAACTGCTGCTCGTTACAGACAGGGTTGGAAAGGCAACCAGTCCTGGAACAAGGGCAAGCAGGCCAGAAAGCCTACTTCTGCCCCTAAGACAGCATGAAGAAAGGGCCACCTATCCAGAAACGGATCTAGTCGGGGGCAGACTCTCTCTCTTCGCCCAGGCTTGGGCAAGAGATGTCCAGGATCCCTGGACGTTGGAGATCATATCTCAGGGATACTTTCTGGACTTCAAAGCTTCTCCTCCACAAGGGAGATTTCATCTGTCAAGGTTATCAACAAACCTAATAAAGAAAGAGGCATTTCTACAATGTGTACAAGACCTCTTAGTAATGGGAGTGATCCACCCAGTTCCGCGAACGGAACAAGGGCAAGGGTTTTACTCAAATCTGTTTGTGGTTCCCAAAAAGGAGGGAACCTTCAGACCAATCTTGGACCTAAAGATCTTAAACAAGTTCCTAAGGGTTCCATCGTTCAAAATGGAAACTATTCGAACCATCCTACCCATGATCCAAGAGGGTCAGTATATGACCACAGTGGACTTAAAGGATGCCTACCTTCACATACCAATTCACAAAGATCACTATCGGTACCTAAGGTTTGCCTTTCTAGACAGGCATTACCAGTTTGTAGCTCTTCCCTTCGGGTTAGCTACGGCCCCGAGAATTTTTACAAAGGTTCTGGGCTCACTTCTGGCGGTACTAAGACCGCGAGGCATAGTGGTGGCTCCGTACCTAGACGACATTCTGATACAAGCGTCGAGTTTTCAAAATGCAAAGTCTCATACAGAGATAGTTCTTGCATTTCTGAGGTCGCATGGGTGGAAAGTGAACGTGGAAAAGAGTTCTCTGTTACCACTCACAAGGGTTCCCTTTCTAGGGACTCTTATAGATTCTGTAGAGATGAAGATTTACCTGACGGAGTCCAGGTTATCAAAGATTCTAAATGCTTGCCGTGTCCTTCATTCCATTCCAAGGCCATCAGTAGCTCAGTGCATGGAAGTAATCGGCTTAATGGTCGCAGCAATGGACATAGTGCCATTTGCGCGCCTGCATCTCAGACCGCTGCAATTATGCATGCTAAGTCAGTGGAATGGGGATTATTCAGATCTGTCCCCTCTACTAAATCTGGACCAGGAGGCCAGAGATTGTCTTCTCTGGTGGTTGTCGCGGGTTCATCTGTCCAAAGGAATGACTTCGCAGGCCAGATTGGACGATTGTAACAACAGATGCCAGCCTACTAGGCTGGGGCGCAGTCTGGAACTCCCTGAAGGCTCAGGGATCGTGGACTCAGGAGGAGAAACTCCTCCCAATAAATATTCTGGAATTAAGAGCAATATTCAATGCTCTTCTAGCTTGGCCTCAGTTAGCAACACTGAGGTTCATCAGATTTCAGTCGGACAACATCACGACTGTGGCTTACATCAACCATCAAGGGGGAACCAGGAGTTCCCTAGCGATGTTAGAAGTCTCCAAGATAATTCGCTGGGCAGAGTCTCACTCTTGCCACCTGTCAGTGATCTACATCCCAGGCGTGGAGAACTGGGAGGCGGACTTTCTACGTCGCCAGACTTTTCATCCGGGGCAGTGGGAACTTCATCCGGAGGTCTTTGCTCAACTGATTCATCGTTGGGGCAAACCAGTACTGGATCTCATGGCGTCTCGCCAGAACGCCAAGCTTCCTTGTTACGGATCCAGGTCCAGGGACCCGGGAGCGGTGCTGATAGATGCTCTAGCAGCCCCTTGGGTTTTCAACATGGCTTATGTGTTTCCTCCGTTTCCGTTGCTGCCTCAATTGATTGCCAAGATCAAACAGGAGAGAGCATCAGTGATTTTGATAGCGCCTGCGTGGCCACGCAGGACCTGGTATGCAGACCTAGTGGACATGTCGTCCTGTCCACCATGGTCTCTGCCTCTGAGGCAGGACCTTCTAATTCAGGGTCCTTTCAACCATTCAAGCCTAATTTCTCTGAGGCTGACTGCATGGAGATTGAACGCTTGATTCTATCAAAGCGTGGTTTCTCGGAGTCGGTTATTGATACATTAATACAGGCTCGGAAACCTGTTACCAGAAAAATTTACCATAAGATATGGCGTAAATATTTATATTGGTGTGTATCCAAGAGTTACTCATGGAGTAAGGTTAGGATTCCTAGGATATTGTGTTTTCTACAAGAGGGTTTAGAAAAGGGTTTATCTGCTAGTTCGTTAAAGGGACAGATTTCTGCTCTGTCTATTCTTTTACACAAACGTCTGGCAGAAGTTCCAGACGTTCAGGCTTTTTGTCAGGCTTTAGCTAGGATTAAGCCTGTGTTTAAGACTGTTGCTCCGCCGTGGAGCTTAAACTTAGTTCTTAAAGTTCTCCAAGGTGTTCCGTTTGAACCCCTTCATTCCATTGATATTAAGCTGTTATCTTGGAAAGTTCTGTTTTTGATGGCTATTTCCTCGGCTCGAAGAGTCTCTGAGTTATCTGCCTTACATTGGGATTCTCCTTATCTGATTTTTCATTCAGACAAGGTAGTTCTGCGTACTAAACCTGGGTTTTTACCTAAGGTAGTTTCTAACAGGAATATCAATCAAGAGATTGTTGTTCCATCATTATGTCATAATCCTTCTTCAAACAAGGAACGTCTTTTGCATAATCTGGATGTAGTCCATACCCTGAAGTTCTACTTACAGGGAACTAAAGATTTTCGGCAAACCTCTTCTCTGTTTGTCGTTTATTCTGGTCAGAGGAGAGGTCAAAAGGCTTCGGCCACCTATCTCTCTTTTTGGCTTTGTAGCATAATTCGTTTAGCCTATGAGACTGCTGGACAGCAGCCCCCTGAAAGAATTACAGCTCATTCCACTAGAGCTGTGGCTTCCACCTGGGCCTTTAAGAATGAGGCCTCTGTTGAACAGATTTGCAAGGCTGCAACTTGGTCTTCACTTCATACCTTTTCAAAATTTTACAAATTTGACACTTTTGCTTCTTCAGAGGCTGTTTTTGGGAGAAAGGTTCTACAGGCAGTGGTTCCTTCTGTTTAAAGTTCCTGCCTTGTCCCTCCCATCATCCGTGTACTTTAGCTTTGGTATTGGTATCCCATAAGTAATGGATGACCCGTGGACTGAACACACTTAACAAGAGAAAACATAATTTATGCTTACCTGATAAATTTATTTCTCTTGTAGTGTGTTCAGTCCACGGCCTGCCCTGTCTTTTTTGAGGCAGTTCTAAATTTTAATTAAAACTCCAGTCACCACTGCACCCTAGTTTCTCCTTTCTCGTCTTGTTTCGGTCGAATGACTGGATATGACATGTGAGGGGAGGAGCTATATAGCAGCTCTACTTGGGTGATCCTCTTGCAACTTCCTGTTGGGAAGGAGAATATATCCCATAAGTAATGGATGACCCGTGGACTGAACACACTACAAGAGAAATAAATTTATCAGCTAAGCATAAATTATGTTTTTTTGCCTCAGGATAAAAAAAACTAAAGGTAAATCTAAAGCTTCTAACCGTTTTCATTCCTTTCGACATTATAAGGAACAGAAATCTAATCCTTCCCCAAAGGAATCTGTTTCCAATTGGAAGCCTTCCTCAAATTGGAATAAATCCAAGCCATTTAAGAGATCGAAGCCAGCCCCCAAGTCCGCATGAAGGTGTGGCCCTCATTCCAGCTCAGCTAGTAGGGGGCAGATTAAAAATTTTCAAAGATGTTTGGATCAGTTTGGTCCAAAATCATTGGATTCAGAGTATTGTCTCTCAGGGGATTGTCTCTCAGGGGTACAGAATAGGATTCAGAGTAAGACCACCTGTGAGATTTTTTTCTCTCTCATGCATTCCAGTGAACCTAGTAAATGCTCATGCTTTCCTGAAGTGTGTTTCAGACCTGGAGTTATCAGGGGTAATCATGCCAGTTCCGTTTCAGGAACAGGGTCTGGGGTTTTATTCATATCTATTCATTGTCCCAAAGAAGGAAAATTCGTTCAGACCAGTTTTGGATCTAAAGATTTTGAATCAATATGTAAGAGTACCAACTTTCAAGATGGTGACTATAAGGACTATTCTGCCTTTTGTTCAGCAAGGGCATTATATGTCCACAATAGACTTACAGTATGCATATCTTCATATTCCGATTCATCTGGATCACTATCAGTTCCTGAGATTCTCTTTTCTAGACGAGCATTACCAATTTGTTGCTCTTCCTTTTGGCCTAGCGACCGCTCCAAGAATCTGCCCTACTCTCTGTAATCAGAGAGCGGAGTATTGCGGTGTTTCCTTATTTGGACAATATCTTGGTACTCGCTCAGTCTTTACGTTCTGCAGAATCTCACGTGAATCAACTAGTGTTGTTTCTTCAAAGACATGGCTGGAGGATCAATTTACCAAAACGTTCTTTGATTCCTCAGACAAAGGTAACCTTTTTAGGTTTCCTTATAGATTCAGTGTCCATGACTTTGTCTCTAACAGACAAGAGACCTTTGAAATTGGTTTCAGATTGTCGGAACCTTCAGTCTCAGTCATTCCCTTCAGTAGCTATGTGCATGGAAGTTTTAGGTCTCATGACTGCAGCATCGGACGCAATCCCCTTTGCTTTGTTTACTGAATCAATGTTCTCCAGCTTTGTATGCTGAATCAATGGTGCAGGGATTATACAAGGATATCACAATTGATATCCTTAAATCCCAATGTTCGACTTTCTCTGACTTTGTGGTTAGATCACCATCGTATAATTCTAGGGGCCTCTTTTGTTCGGCCAACCTGGACTGTGATCACAACAGATGCGAGTCTTTCAGGTTGGGGAGCTGTTTGGGGATCTCTGACAGCACAAGGGGTATGGAAATCTCAAGAGGCGAGATTACCAATCAATATTTTGGAACTCCGTGCAATTCTCAGGGCTCTTCAGTTTTGGCCTTTGTTGAAGAGACAACCGTTCATTTGTTTTCAGACAGACAATATTACAACTGTTGCATATGTCAATCATCAGGGTGGGACTCACAGTCCTCAAGCTATGAAAGAAGTATCTCGGATACTTGTTTGGGCGGAATCCAGCTCCTGTCTAATTTCTGCGGTTCATATCCCAGGCATAGACAATTGGGAAGCGGATTATCTCAGTCGTCTCAAATTGTTCAGATGTTCGGGCTTCCAGAAATAGATCTGATGGCTTCTCATCTAAACAAAAAACTTCCCAGGTACCTGTCCAGGGATCCTCGGGCGGAAGCAGTGGATGTGTTGACACTTGCTTGGAGTTATCAAACGGCTTATATTTTCCCGCCTCTAGTTCTTCTTCCAAGAGTGATCTCCAAAATCGTCATGGAGCAATCGTTTGGGCTGCTGGTGGCTCCAGCATGGCCTCACAGGTTTTGGTATGCGGATCTTGTTTGAATGTCCAGTTGCCAACCTTGGCCACTTCCATTAAGGCCAGACCTTCTTTCTCAGATCATTAAATTTGAAGGTGGATCTCAGATCATTAAATTTGATGGAAATTGAACGCTTAGTGCTTAGTCATAGAGGTTTCTCTGACTCAGTGATTAATACTATGTTGCAGGCTCGTAAATCTGTCTCTAGAAAGATTTATTATCGAGTTTGGAAGACTTACATTTCATGGCATTCTTTTAGAATCCCTAGAATTTTACAGTTTCTTCAGAATGGTTTGGATAAAGGTTTGTCTGCAAGTTCCTTGAAAGGACAAATCTCTGCTCTTTCTGTTTTATTCCACAGGAAAATTGATAAACTTCCTGATATTAATTGTTTTGTACAGGCTTTGGTTCGTATCAAGCCTGTTATTAAATCAGTCTCTCCTCCTTGGAGTCTTAATTTGGGTTTGAAAGCTTTACAGGCTCCTCCATTTGAGCCTATGCATTTTTTGGACATTAAACTACTTTCTTGGAAAGTGTTGTTCATTTTAGCCATTTCTTCTGCTAGAAGAGTTTCTGAATTATCCGCTCTCTCTTGTGAATCTCCTTTTCTGATTTTTCATCAGGATAAGGCAGTTTTGCAGACTTCATTTAAATTCTTACCTAAGGTTGTGAATTCTAACAACATTAATAGAGAAATTGTTGTCCCTTCTTTGTGTCCTAATCCTAAGAATTCTTTGGAGAGATCTTTACATTCTTTACATGTGGTGAGAGCTCTGAAATGTTATGTTGAAGCCACTAAAGCTTTCAGGAAGACTTCCAGTCTTTGTTATATTTTCTGGTTCCAGGAAAGGTCAGAAGGCTTCTGCCGTTTCTTTGGCATCGTGGTTAAAGCTATTGATTCATCAAGCTTATTTGGAGTCGGGTAAAGCCTCAGACTCAGAAAATTACAGCTTATTCTGCTAGATCTGTTTCTACTTCTTGGGCTTTTAAGAATGAAGCTTCAGTTGATCAGATTTGCAAAGCAGCAACTTGGTCTTCTTTGCATACATTTACTAAATTCTACCATTTTGATGTATTTGCTTCTTCGGAAGCAGTTTTTGGTAGGAAAGTTCTTCAGGCAGCTGTTTCAGTTTGATTCTTCTGCTTATGATTTAAGTTTTTTTATTTTTTGAGAATAAACTTATATCCTATATTATAAAAGACAAGTGTTTGTCTGAAGCCGTCATGCGCAGTACAGACAAACACTTGGCCTTAGACAGCACGCGCACCCACCCGACCTGACAGTAGCGCGAGGACCGGGCAGCACAGCTGATCGCACGCGCACCCACCCGACCTGACAGCAGCGCGAGGACCGGGCAGCACAGCTGATCGCACGCGCAGGGAGAGAGAGAGATATAACAGAACACGGCCCGTGTTAACGGGCTTTAGGACTAGTAAACTTATATTTGGGTTGTGGACTCTTGCAAATTACATTTATTTAATTTATTTAAGAACTTACCTGATGAATTCATTTCTTTCATATTGGCAAGTCCATCCTTTTTTTGGTAATGATTGTGTACAAAGCACAATCATTTCCAAATTCCTTTGTTGATGCTTTTTACTCCTTTCTTTATCACCCCACTTCTTGGCTATTCGTTAAAATGAATTGTGGGTGTGGTGAGGGGTGTATTTATAGGCATTTTGAGGTTTGGGAAACTTTGCCCCTGCTGGTAGGATTGTATATCCCATATGTCACTAGCTCATGGACTCTTGCCAATATGAAAGAAATGAATTTATCAGGTAAGTTCTTACATAAATTATTATATATGCTTATATATGCTTATATATTATATAGGCTGTATGCATCCCTGAACAGTAGAGTCTTTAGGGAGTGCTTGAAGCTTTCAAAACTAGGGGAGAGTCTTGTGGAGCGAGGCAGAGAGTTCTACAAGATGAGAGCCAGTCTGGAGAAGTCTTGTAAACGGGAATGTGAGGAGGTGACAAGAGGGGGAGAGTAGGAGGTCATGACCTTTGCAGACTTTGTTTTTCTTACAGCTGAGCCCTTATAATCTTTTATTGCAATTTTTTAAAAATAATTATTAGATTGTGTTATGATTGTAACTGTACTTTTAAATGTAATTTTTCATGCGTTTTGTGCAACTTTTTAGTTGAAAGTAAGTTAACCAGATCTCTAAATTCACACTATCCTGATGCGCATTAAATTTAATGGGGCTCAAGCAAATGCATTTACTTTCAACTTGTAATACGCACGCTACTTCCGACACACAAAGAGCCGCGATAAACCCCTTATCACTTGCGCACAACAGTTAGCGCGCCACTCTTAATCTAGCCCAGAGTGTGTGAATGAGATAAAATATATCACTGCATTGGTTTAAATAAAAATATTTATGAATTATAACACGGATTATCAGAGATTAGCTGTGTAAAGTTCAATATTTTCAATTATTAATCAGATCTTTCCAATATATCTTGTCATTTTCAGGATCCTTCTAAAATTCCAGGATGGCTAAAGATAAATAAGAACTATTATCCAGACTTCATTATACGGGACCCAGAGGTAGTACTCTCTGCCATCTTGGGCACTTGTCAAAGTTCTACATTATCACTTATGGTTGAAAACATGTTTATGGAATACAATATTTTTGTTAAGTGCAAATGTAGCCCCCTCATTTTAAAAATAGCTTTTTAATCCTTTACTTGAATTTGCTTGTTCCCTCGTTTGCTGTTGACCCTTGCCTTTTTGTTTTTTATCTGCTATCTATAATGCTCTATTCATTCTTTAATTGCCCTCTTTTAATAACTGTATTTGGTGACATTTGATAGACAAATAGCAAAATATCTCTTAAAGCAGTTTATAGATAAGGTTAATTGATCATTTCCTATACATCTATTGCATCCTCTAGTGGCTTAAAGTGAATGAATGTTTTGATGCAAAAGTGCCTGGTTTTTAAAAATTCGATTAAAAACAGGGGCACTTTAATTAATCAAAATTTACATTTCACTCGTTGTGAAAAAATACTTGCCTTTAAAACTTGACAGCCACTCCAGCTTCCCCCGGTCGTCGCAAAGCCATTTCTGATGTCAGAAATGATGTATCGGTCATCCTCCAATCACGGCTCCCCCCCCCCCCCGGGGAATCGGTGTCTGATTCAACGTCGTCATTGGAGGAAGACGGATTCCTCATTTTAGACCCAGGAAGAGGCTTTGCGACGGGCGGAGGAAGCAGGAGCGGCTGTCAAGATTAAAAGGTAAGTATTTTTTCACAACAGGAGTGAAATGTAAATTTTGATGAATTAAAGTTCCCCTGTTTTTAATCGAATTTTTAAAAACCGGGCACTTAAGCATCAAAATTTACCTTCACTTTAATATGGTAATATAAATAGTATAATTTTACGCTACTTGTAAAATTGTAATGTAATTTGTAGAGTAAATCCAGATGATACATATAACAAAATATGGAGTAATCACTTTCTTAGGTTGTGTGCTTTAAAGTAATGGCTGTGGAGAAGCTAGGAGGTTTTGATCCTTGATACAGCTGATTACCCTAGCATGTACACTACAGGTGTTTGCACATGAAGCGTGAGACGGTGGCATCTTGTTATGCAGCTACAGCCAAACTCACCATCATGCAGAAAATAAATCACACCTTTAACTTAGTAGATCGAAACCTCCCAGAAGCCATGAGGGGTACATTCATATATACCCATATATTAATAATCCCCTTCCTTTTACTTTCTGTTTCTTCTTATTTTACTGAGGTAGGTAGGAGGTTACAGCTTTGCTGCTGCTGCTGGAGAAATCAAGAAATTTATTGTTTGAAAAGATAGTAAATCCCTTTATTACCCATTCCACAGTTTTACGTAACCAACGCGGTTATATTAATATAATTTTTACTTCTGTGATTACCTTGTATCTAAGTCTCGGCAGCCTGTCCCCTTATTTCAGTTCTTTTGACAGACTTGCATTTTAGACAATCAGTGCTGACTCATAAATAACTCCTCAGGAGTGAGCATAGTGTTATCTATATGGCACACATGAACTAGCGCTGTCTAGATGCAAACTGTCAAAATGCACTGTGATAAGAGGCTGCCATCAAGGGCTTAACAATTAGCATATGAGCCTACCTAGGTTTAGATTTCAACCAAGAATTCCAAGGGAACAAAGCAAATTTGATGATAATAGTAAATTGGAAATTTGTTACATTTTCATGATTCAGATAGATATGGCATGCAATTTTAAACAACATTCCAATTTACTTTTATCATCAAATTTGCTTTGTAGTCTTGGTATTCTTTGTTGAAAGCTAAACCTAGGGTAGGCTCATATGCTAAATTCTAAGCTCTTGAAGGTCAATGCATCTCAGTGCATTTTTACAGTTTTTTGCAGCTAGACAGCGCTAGTTCATGTGTGCCATATAGATAACACGCTCACTCCCGTGGAATTATTTTTGAGTCAGCACTGATTTTCTAAAATGCAAGCCTGTAAAAAGAACTGAAATAAGGGGACACTCTGCAAAAGCTTAGATACAAGGTAATCAGAGTTAAAAGTATATTAATATAACTGTGTTGGTTAGGCAAAACTAGGGAATGGGTAATAAAGGGATTATATATAATTTTAAACAAAACATCTGGAGAAGACTGTCCCTTTTAATCAATAACTTAAAACAAAAATTGTAGTATACGTTTTTGTTTTTTTAATCTTTTTTTTAAGAATCCGTTTTTAACAAACATTCGTAATCATAAATACAAGTATACAAATCTACAATGTTGACAGTAGTTATTGTTGTCAAGATAAAGATTCTAGGTTATTCAATTTTTTACGTGAATTAAGCAGTTCTGGAAAAGTGCCATGTATATTGTTACGTTGAAATTTCTCTGCTATAAAACTAGCCGGAAAAAGAATGTAAAATTAGCAAATAAGGTAAATAAGTATAGATGATGGCTGATGTAGCATATAGTTATGTTAATGTTATTTGTCTATTTATTTCAATACATTTCAAGCTTGTGGGTAATTTTTGGTGGTGGTCATTTTTTAAACAGTTATATTGTTGACCAAACTTGCTGCACTTTTTCCTTTACGCACACAAAATAATTTAACACTTTCATTCAAATATCTTTTATTGTTAATATTCTTAATAAATTACTAAATTCTCAGAATACTAACAAATCTCAACCAAAATAGTGTGCAATTTAACCTAACCTCTTCATATTGCCTTTTAAAGGGACAGTAAACACCAGAATAATTGTTGTTTAAAAATGTAGATAATCCCTTTATTACCCATTCCCCAGTTTTTTATAACCAACACAGTTATAATAATATACTTTTTACCTCTGTGATTACCTTGTATCTAAGCCTCTGCAAACTGCTCCATTATATCAGTTCTTTTGACAGACTTGCATTTTTAGCCGATCAGTGCTGACTACTAGGAGCTTCACGTGCCTAAGCTCAATGTTATCTATGGTAAACACATGAACTAACGCCCTCTAGTGGTGAAAAGCTGTCAAAATGCTTTCAGATTAGAGGCGGCCTTCAAGGTCTAAGAAATTAGCATATGAACCTCCTAGGTTTAGCTTTCAACTAAGAATACCAAGAGAACAAAGCAAAATTGGTAATAAAAGTAAATTGGAAAGTTGGTTAAAATTACATGCCCTATTTAAATCATCATGGGTTTTTTTTTTTTTAACTTTACTGTCCCTTTAATATTTCTCTTTTTTAGAATGCTCCCATCTGGGAGATAACAGGAGCAGAATTCTCCAAAGCAGAAGCTCACACAGCTGGTGGAATATCCATTCGCTTCCCACGTTGCACACGGTTCCGTGATGACAAGGACTGGCATACAGCCACTACTCTCCAGCAACTAAAGGTGAGAGTAGGGAGTTAACATTTGCTATATAGAGGTGATCAAATGGGCAGGAAACATTAAAAAAGGATTTCCCTATAAACAACATTTTAAACAAATGTATACATATATCAGGAACAAGGAAAATCATTTTTTTTCCCTAAGATATGGAGAGTCCATGACGTCATTCAATTACTAGTGGGAATATCACTCCTGGCCAGCAGGAGGAGGCAAAGAACACCACAGCAAAGCTGTTAAGTGTCACTCCCCTATCCATAATCCCCAGTCATTTTCTTTTCCTCATTCAATGGAGGAGGTGAAGTTTGGTGTCTGAAGAAATTAATTCCTTTTTCGTATACTTTTCCCTGCAAGCAAGGATTTGGGTTTAGCTGAGTCCACGTCAATCTCTTCAGTAGAGTAGTGGTGGCTTTTGGCTTTTAAGCAGTTAGTAAGTTGTGAGGTAGTTCTTGCTTTGTTTCCTAACACATAGCTGCCCATGGTACAGAAAGTCAGAGTTGGTTACTCTGCTCTTTCTTTTTCTGCAGGTCTCTGTAAGGAGTATGTGTCCTTTCACGCCTTGTGAGCTGTCTTTCTGGCGGACAGGCGTCAGGCGTTCTCTACTGTGACCCATGTACTCTGACTTGTTTGGATTACTGAAATAAACAAGTTTTTTCCAGCATTTAATATTGTCAGCAGATCCCTTCTTTTGAAATTGTTTCTGCCGGACAACTAGACTGCAGGTAAGTGCTTATTGTCTTCTAAGTCTTGGCGACTTGCACTTCAGAAGAATATGTCATATGCAGTAGATGGGGACATTTTTAAAATCCTTTATACAGGATTTTCTTTGGCAGTGGGCAAGCACATTATGTATGTTGAGACTAGGGTTTAATCTTCCCTATATTAGTATGTTTTTCCTCTTTGGGCTAATTTTGTTGAAATACTTTATTAGTATGTGGTGTGGCTTATGTTTTATACAGGGATTTATGTATAAACTGAAAATTTGGTGGTTGGTTTTCTTTGCTTGCTAAGCTAAAACAGGCGAACTGACAAACTGCTTGAGTTTGAAACCAGTTGAAGAGACAGTGTATTTAAAAAAAATTCTACAATTTGGGGAATTTTTTATTTAGTATTATGGACATGGACCAAGACACCCTGTGTTTGCTTGTTATGCCTAGAGGCACAAATAGTTTTGCCTATGCAATTCTGTGCTGAATGCTTAGCTAGAACCCTTCAATTTAAAGATAAATTGTTGCCCTCTGAGCCCAGTGTCTCTCAAGATGATGCTGTTCAGGCAATGCCACAGCTTTCTCCATCCCAAGCCTCTATGGTGTCACATACAGTGCCCTGCAGTTCCTCTCAGCCTCCTGGAGGAGTTTATTTGCCTGCAGATTTTGCTGCACAGGTATCTTCTGCGGCATTATCTGCTTTTCCTATGCTGGGAGAACGCAAGAGGAAAATTAGTCATTCTGATAGTAAGGTTTCTGTTCCACCTTCTGCTACGCAGGTTACCCTCCTTCATAAGTCTGATGAGGAGGATACGCCGGTAGCCTCTGAGGGTGAAATCTCAGATTCAGACAGTATTATTCCTTCATCTGATACTGAAAAAGTAAACTTCAGATTTAAGCTTCAACACCTTCGTGTACTGTTAAAGGAGGTATTGGCTACCTTGGGCGACTCCAATACTTCTGTTGTTGTCGTCAACCCTAAGAAGTCTAGTAAACGTAATAAATACTATGATGTTCCTTCCTCTGTGGAAGTTTTTCCTGTCCCAGACCGTGTGACAGAGATTATTTCACAGGAATGGGAGAAGCCAGGGATTCCTTTCTCCCCGTCTCTCGTATTTAAAAAGATGTTTCCTGTTGCTGACTCTATTAAAAATTCTTGGCGCACAGTGCCTAAAGTCGAAGGTGCTATTTCTACTTTGGCTAAGAGAACTACGATCCCTATAGAGGATAGCTGCTTCTTTAAGGATCCCATGGACAAAAAGCTGGAAGCTTATTTGAAGAAGATGCATGTTCATCAATGTCTTCAATGGCAACCTGCAGTTTGTATTGCCACAGTAGCAAGTGCGGCATCTTATTGGTGTGACGCCTTGTCTGAATCAATTTTAGTAGAGACTCAGTTGGAGGAGATACAAGATAGGATTAAGGCTCTCAAACTAGCCAATTCCTTTATTTCTGATACTAACATGCAAGTTATTAGGCTGGGAGCCAAGATATCTGGCTTTACTTTCCCAGCCCACAGGGCATTGTGGCTAAAATCTTGGTCAGCTGATGTTACCTCTAAGTCCAAGCTTCTGGTGCTTCCTTACAAGGGAAAGACCTTGTTCGGACCTGGTCTGGCAGAAATAAATTCTGATATTACGGGTGGAAAAGGGTCTTTTCTACCGCAAGACAAGAAGAACAGACTCAAAGGACGTCAAAGTAATTTTCTTTCCTTTTGTAACTTCAAAGGTCAAAAGTCTTCCTCTACCTCTTCCAAGCAGGAGCAGTCAGTGTCTTCTTGGAAGCCCGATCTATCTTGGAAAAAGGGAAAGCAATCAAAGAAACCCTCAGCTGAGTCTAAGTCAGCATGAAGGGTCTGCCCCGGTCCGGGTCCAGATCAAGTGGGGGGCAGACTTTCCCTGTTTTGTCAAGCGTGGAGACTAGATGTCTCAGATCCTTGGGCTGCGGACATAGTATCTCAGGGTTACAAAATAGAATTCAAAACTTTCCCTCCCAGGGGCAGATTCCACCTCTCAAGATTATCTGCAGGCCAGGTAAAAACAGAGGCATTCTTGAACTGTGTTCAGGACCTTTCCTCCCTGGGAGTGATTGTTCCAGTAAGGGTACAGGGTCTAGGATTCTATTCAAATCTGTTTGTGGTTCCCAAAAAAAAGGGAACTTTTCGAACCATTTTCAACCTAAAGTGCCTCTACAAGTTTCTCAGGGTACCGTCCTTTAAAATGGAAACCATCCGTTCCATTCTCCCTTTGGTCCAAGAGGGTCAGTTCATGACGGCCATAGACCTGAAAGATGTGTATCTTCATGTTCCCATCCACAGGGATCATCACAAATGCCTGACATTCGCCTTTCTAGACAAACGCTTTCAGTTTGTGGCTCTTCCGTTTTGGTCTTGCCACAGCTCCCAGAATTTTCTCAAAGGTTCTGGGAGCTCTCTTGGCAGTGATCAGGTCTCGGGGAATTGCAGTGGCGCAATACCTGGATGACATATTGGTTCAGGTGCCATCTTTACAACAAGCAAACTCTCATACAGAGATCTTGTTGTCTTTTCTACATTCCCACTGTTGGAAAGTCAATCTGGAAAAGAGTTCCCTTGTTCCAGCTACAAGGGTGGTTTTCTTAGGGAACATAATAGATTCCCTATCTTAGAAAAAAATTTGATGGAGGTCAGAAAATCCAAAATGATCTCCTCTTGCCTCTCTCTTCAGTCTACTGGTCGGCTATCTGTGGCTCAATGTATGGAGGTAATTGGTCTGATGGTCGCTTCCATGGACATCATTCCTTTTGCTCAATTCCATTTGAGAGCTCTGCAATTATGCATACTCAGACAATGGAACGAAGACCTTTCGACAAGAGACTCTCCCGTGGTGTCTGTCTCAGGGCACATGTTTCCAGAGACCGTCCTGGGTGATTGTGACCACGGACGCCAGCCTGCTATGCTGGGGAGCAGTCTGGAACTAGTTAAAGATACAGGGACTATGAACTCTGGAGGAGCCTGCTCTCCCCATAAACATCTTGGAGTTGAGAGCAATTTACAATGCCTCATGTTCTCCAGGTTAACCTTCAAATGGGGGGTGCCAGAGTTGGATCTGACGTGTCGGCAGAACGCCAAGCTTCCAAGATATGGTTCAAAGTCAAGAGATCCTCAGGCTGTTCAGATGCCTTGGCGGTTCCTTGGGAATTCGGTCTAGCATACCTGTTTCCTCCGTTTGCGCTCCTTTCATGAGTTATTGCTCATATCAAACTAGAGAGAGCATCAGTCATTCTAATAGCTCCTGCATGGTCTTGCAGGATCTGATATGCAGACCTAGTGAAGATGTCTTCTCGGCCACCTTGGAGGTTTCCTCTGAGGAAGGACCTTCTAACGCAGGGTCCATTCCTCCATCCAAATCTTGTTTCTCTGAAGCTGACTGCTTGGAGATTGAACGCTTAATTCTGTCTAAGCATGGATTTTCTGAGTCGGTCATTGAGACCATGATCCAGGCTTGCAAGCCTGTTACTCGAAACATTTACCATAAGATATGGCGTAAATACCTTTTATTGGTGTGAATCTAAGGGCTACTCTTGGAGTAAGGTCAGGGTTCCTATAATTTTGTCTTTTCTCGAGGAAGGTCTACAGAAAGGGTTGTCAGTCCATTGTCTGAAAGGTCAGATTTCTGCATAATCTATTTTGTTGCACAAGCGTCTGGCGGCAGATGTGCCCGATGTTCAATCTTTTTGTCAGGCCCTGGTCAGAATCAGGCCTGTGTTTAAACCTTAGAGAAAAAGGGAGAAGAAAAACAATGGCACTACATGTGTTTCCCAAGTTATGTATAAATAACCTGTCAGATACTGAAGAATATCTCACTATATATATATATATATATATATATATATATATATATATATATATATATATATATATATATATATATATATATATATATATATATATATATATATATTTTTATATATATATTGAAGAATATCTCTCTCTCTCTCTCTCTCTCTCTCTCTCTCTCTCTCTATAGATATAGATATAGATAGAGATATATATATATATATTGTGTAGGACTGCTGCTGTACACAAAAGAGAAATTGGAGACACAAGGGCCAGTGGACCACTGGTACAGTGTGTACATGAATAGCACTCAACAACACTATAAATGGGTAAATAATAAGTAATAATTGGTGGTAATATGTTAGTATCCTTAATTTACCGACCATTTTAGCTTGGTATGCACTTTATTTGCAATTAAAGGGACACTCAGGTTAAATTAAATTTTCATGATTCAGATACAGCATGTAATTTTAAACAACTTTCCAATTTACTTCCATTAAAAAAAATGTGCACTGTCTTTTATATTTGCAATTTTTGAGTCACCAGATCCTACTGAGCATGTGCAAGAATTCACAGACTATACGTATATGCATTTGTGATTGGCTGATTGCTATCACATGGTATAAGGGGAGTGGAAATAGACATAACTTTGAAATTTGTTATAAAAAAATCTACTACTCATTTGAAGTTCAGACTAAGTGCTATTGCATTGTCTTGTTATCTTGCATTTGTTGATTATGCAAATCTAATGTGCTGACTGGTCCTTTAAGTATCCCATCCCACATATAGGATTTTGTATAATCTAACGAATACTGCCTTTAGGAGCTCAGTTCCAAGTCTGATAATTTCTTGGATCTGGTTACTCATTAAAAATATATGTGATCTCCTATATATTATGTGATTGAAAGTGGCTCTGTTACTACACTATTTCATTACAATACTGTGGCACACCCCTCTTCCCCCTGGGAAGATAATTTTGTAAGGCAAGAAACTCCAGTTAGGAGACATTTAGATACTGGTTTTCTAAATACCACAATTACCAATGTGATACGTTTCCACAAAAGGCGATACAGCTACCCTGTGATTGTGCTGCACAGGATATTCCTACTCTGGTTTTATGTTCTATTTAGTTTTTTAATTATTTTTGATAATAAAAGTTAAGTTTTAACTCCTTCATCCGGAGAAGAATAACAATAACTTCTCTTCCACTGTACTTATTATTTACTCATTTATAGTGTTGTTGCGTGCTATTCACGTACACACTCTACCAGTGGTCCACTGGCCCTTGTGTCTGTTTTTAAACCTGTTACTCCTCCTTGGAGCCTTAATCATCTTCTTAAAGTTTTGCAGCAGGCTTCGTTTGAGCCAATGCTTTCCATAGATATTGTTGCTATCTTGGAAGGTTTTGTTTCTTATTTCTATCTCTTCTGCTCTGAGAGTTTTTGCAGTGCGATTCGCCTTACCTTATCTTTCATGCGGATAAGGCGGTTTTTCGTACTAAATTGGGGGTTCTTCCTAAAGTGGTTTTGGATAGAAATATTAATCAGGAAATTGTTGTTCCTTCTCTCTGTCCCAATCCTCCTCCTCATAAAGAACGTCTGTTGCACAACTTGGATGTTGTGCATGCTCTAAAATTCTACCTACAGGCGACTAAGGATTTTTGCCAGTCTTCTGCCCTGTTTGTTTGTTTCTCAGGAAAGTGTAAGGGTCAGAAGGCTACTTCTACTTCTCTTTCCCTCTGGTTGAGAAGTATAATTTGTTTTGCTTATGAGACTGCTGGACAGCAGCCTCCTGAGAGAATTACAGCTCATTCCACTAGGGCTGTCTCCTCTTCTTGGGCTTTCAAAGATGAAGCTTCTTTGGAACAGCTTTGCAAGGCTGCAACTTGGTACTCTCTGCATATTTTTTCTGAATTTGATACTTTTGCCTCTTTTGGGAGAAAGGTTCTTCAAGCGGTGGTGCCTTCTGTTTAGGTCTGCCTGTCTTATTCTCCCTCCCTGTTCATTCTGTGTCCTCTAGCTTGGGTATTGGTTTCCACTAGTAATTGAATGACGTTGTGGACTCTCCATATCTTAGGAAAGAAAACTAAATTTATGCTTACCTGATAAATTTCTTTCTTTACGACCCCACCCTTTATTAAGACAGTTATTTCTCCTGTTAAGTGTAGTCAGTCCACGGGTCATCCATTACTTATGGGATATTAACTCCTCCCTAACAGGAAGTGCAAGAGGATCACCCAAGCAGAGCTGCTATATAGCTCCTCCCCTCTACGTCATACCCAGTCATTCTCTTGCACCTAACTAATCGATAGGATGTGTGAGAGGACAGTGGTTATTAAAACTTAGTTTTTTATTTCTTCAATCAAAAGATTGTTATTTTAAACGGCACAGGAGTGTGTTGTTTTTTCTCAGGCAGCATTAGAAGAAGAATCTGCCTGAGTTTGTGTATGATCTTAGCGGACGTAACTAAGATCCATTTGCTGTTCTCAGCCTTCTGAGGAGCGGGGTAACTTCAGAACAGGGGACAGCGGGCAGGGTTCACCTGCAAAGAGGTATGTTGCAGTATATTATTTTCTAAGGAATGGAATTGACTGAGAAAATACTGCTAATACCGTTGAAATGTAAGTACAGCCTTAAATGCTGTGGTAGCAACTGGTATCAGGCTGTTATGTATGTATGTTGGCACTGAAGTATTTCTGGGGAATGGCACTTCACTAAGAAAATACTGTATACATATAACTTATAGCCTTTCTGCAGTGATAGCGACTAGCAACAGGCTTTTATTATCATTTCATATATTTAAAACGTTTACTGGCAGGTTAATCGTTTTTCTTTCTGAGGTACTTGGTGAAAAATTTAAGGGCATTATTTTCCACTTGGCTGTCGTTAGTTTTAAATAAAGTCAGTTTATTGAGCTTCCCCAATGTTGTATTATGAGTGGGAGGGGCCTATTTTGGCGCTTTTCTACGCAGTAGAAATTCAGTCACAAGTCTTCCTTATTCTCCCTGCATGATCCAGGACGTCTCTACAGAGCTCAGGGGTCTCCAAAACTAGTTTTGAGGGAGGTAATCACTCACAGCAGACCTGTGAGACTGCTTTGACTGTGATAAAAACGTTTATATTTTATTGTTATACGTTTTTCCGGTATTAAGGGGTTAATCATCCATTTGCTAGTGGGTGCATTCCTTTGCTAAATCAATGCATTTATTGTTAAAAATTGTTTTCTATAACTAATCCGGTTCATTGTTATTTCAACTGTGACAGTTTTGTGTGTTTCTTAAAGGCACAGTAACGTTTTTTATATTACTTGAAAATTGTTTGAAAAAGTATTTTCCAAGCTTGCTAGTCTAATTGCTAGTTTGTTTAAACATGTCTGACATAGAGGAATCTCTTTGTGCAATATGTTCAAAGGCCAATGTGGAGCCCAATAGAAATTTATGTACTAATTGTATTGATGCTACTTTAAATAAAAGTCAATCTGTACATGTTAATAAAAATTCACCAGACAACGAGGGGGAAGTTATGCCGACTAACTTACCTCACGTGTCAGTACCTGCATCTCCCGCTCAGGAGGTGCGTGATATTGTAACGCCAAGTACATCAGGGCGGCCATTACAAATCACTCTACAAGACATGGCTAATGTTATGACTGAGGTTTTATCTAAATTACCAGAACTCAAGGGTAAACGAGACCACTCTGGAGTGAGAACAGAGTGCGCTGATAATACTAGGGCCATGTCAGATACTGCGTCACAATTTGCAGAACATGAAGACGGAGAGCTTCATTCTGTGGGTGACGGGTCTGATCCAATTAAACTGGATTCAGACATTTCAAATTTCAAATTTAAGCTTGAGAACCTCCGTGTGTTACTAGGGGAGGTGTTGGCGGCTCTGAATGATTGTAACACGATTGCAATCCCAGAGAAAATATGTAGGTTGGATAAATATTTTGCGGTACCAACGTGTACTGACGTTTTTCCTATACCTAAAAGACTTACTGAAATTGTTAACAAGGAGTGGGATAGACCCGGTGTGCCTTTCTCACCCCCTCCTATATTCAGAAAAATGTTTCCAATAGACGCCACCACACAGGACTTATGGCAGACGGTTCCTAGGGTGGAGGGAGCAGTTTCTACTTTAGCTAAGCGTACCACTATCCCGGTGGAGGATAGCTGTGCTTTTTCAGATCCAATGGATAAAAAGTTAGAGGGTTACCTTAAGAAAATGTTTGTTCAACAAGGTTTTATTTTGCAACCTCTTGCGTGCATTGCGCCGGTCACAGCGGCGGCGGCATTCTGGTTTGAGTCTCTGGAAGAGACCCTTGAATCAGCTCCATTGGATGAGATTACAAACAAGCTTAAAACCCTTAAGCTAGCTAATTCATTTATTTCTGATGCCGTAGTACATCTAACTAAACTTACGGCTAAGAATTCCGGATTCGCCATTCAGGCGCGCAGAGCGCTTTGGCTAAAATCCTGGTCAGCCGATGTGACTTCTAAATCTAAATTGCTTAACATACCTTTCAAAGGGCAAACTTTATTTGGGCCCGGTTTGAAAGAAATTATCGCTGACATTACTGGAAGTAAGGGCCATGCCCTGCCTCGAGACAGAGCCAAACCAAGGGCTAGACAGTCTAATTTTCGTGCCTTTCGTAACTTCAAGGCAGGAGCAGCATCAACTTCCTCCGCTCCAAAACAGGAAGGAACTGTTGCTCGTTACAGACAGGGCTGGAAACCGAACCAGACCTGGAACAAGGGCAAGCAGGGCAGGAAGCCTGCTGCTGCCCCTAAGACAGCATGAAGTGAGGGCCCCCAATCCGGAAACGGATCTAGTAGGGGGCAGACTTTCTCTCTTCGCCCAGGCTTGGGCAAGAGATGTCCAGGATCCCTGGGCGTTAGAGATCATATCTCAGGGATATCTTCTGGACTTCAAAGCTTCTCCTCCAAAAGGGAGATTTCATCTTTCAAGGTTGTCAACAAACCAGATAAAGAAAGAGGCGTTTCTACGCTGTGTACAAGATCTTTTACTAATGGGAGTGATCCACCCGGTTCCGCGGTCGGAACACGGACAGGGGTTTTACTCAAATCTGTTTGTGGTTCCCAAGAAAGAAGGAACCTTCAGACCAATCTTGGATTTAAAGATCCTAAACAAATTCCTAAGAGTTCCATCGTTCAAAATGGGAACTATTCGGACAATCTTACCCATGATCCAAAAGGGTCAGTACATGACCACAGTGGATTTAAAGGATGCCTACCTTCACATACCAATTCACAAAGATCATTACCGGTATCTAAGGTTTGCCTTTCTAGACAGGCACTACCAGTTTGTAGCTCTTCCCTTCGGGTTAGCTACTGCTCCAAGAATCTTCACAAAGGTTCTGGGGTCTCTTCTGGCGGTGCTAAGACCGCGAGGAATATCGGTAGCTCCGTACCTAGACGACATTCTGATACAAGCGTCAAGTTTCCAAACTACCAAGTCTCATACAGAGTTAGTACTGGCATTTCTAAGGTCACATGGGTGGAAAGTGAACGAGGAAAAGAGTTCTCTATTGCCACTCACAAGAGTTGCCTTCTTAGGGACTCTTATAGATTCTGTAGAAATGAAGATTTATCTGACAGAGGTCAGGTTAACAAAGCTTCTAAATGCTTGCCGGGTCCTTCATTCCATTCCACGCCCGTCAGTGGCTCAATGCATGGAGGTAATCGGCTTAATGGTAGCGGCAATGGACATAGTTCCCTTTGCACGCCTGCATCTCAGACCACTGCAATTGTGCATGCTAAGTCAGTGGAATGGGGACTACTCAGATTTGTCCCCTATGCTGAATCTGGATCAAGAGACCAGAAACTCTCTTCTATGGTGGCTCTCTCGGCCACATCTTTCCAAGGGGATGCCTTTCAGCAGGCCAGATTGGACAATTGTAACAACAGACGCCAGCCTGATAGGTTGGGGCGCTGTCTGGAATTCCCTGAAGACTCAGGGATCTTGGACTCAGGAGGAGAGTCTCCTTCCCATAAATATTCTGGAATTAAGAGCAGTTTTCAATGCCCTTCTGGCTTGGCCTCAGTTAGCAACTCTGAGGTTCATCAGGTTTCAGTCGGACAACATCACGACTGTGGCTTACATCAACCATCAGGGAGGGACAAGGAGCTCCCTAGCAATGATGGAAGTATCAAAGATAATGCACTGGGCAGAGTCACACTCTTGCCACCTATCAGCGATCCACATCCCAGGCGTGGAGAACTGGGAAGCGGATTATCTAAGTCGCCAGACTTTTCATCCGGGGGAGTGGGAACTTCATCCGGAGGTCTTTGCCCAACTTCTTCGGCGTTGGGGCAGACCAGATCTAGATCTCATGGCGTCTCGCCAGAACGCCAAACTTCCTTATTACGGATCCAGGTCCAGAGATCCGGGAGCGGTTCTGATAGATGCTCTGACAGCACCTTGGGCCTTCAACATGGCTTATGTGTTTCCACCCTTCCCGATGCTTCCTCTATTGATTGCCAGGATCAAACAGGAGAGAGCATCGGTGATTCTAATAGCGCCTGCGTGGCCACGCAGGACCTGGTATGCAGACCTAGTGGACATGTCGTCCTGTCCACCATGGTCTCTACCTCTGAGACAGGACCTTCTGGTGCAGGGTCCCTTCAAACATCCAAATCTAATTTCTCTGAGGCTGACTGCATGGAGATTGAACGCTTGATTCTATCAAAGCGTGGATTTTCGGAGTCAGTGATTGATACCTTGATACAGGCTAGGAAGCCTGTTACCAGAAATATTTACCATAAAATATGGCGCAAATACTTGCATTGGTGCGAATCCAAAAGTTACTCATGGAGTAAGGTTAGGATTCCTAGGATATTATCCTTTCTACAAGAAGGTTTAGACAAGGGTTTATCCGCTAGTTTGTTAAAGGGACAAATCTCAGCTTTGTCCATCCTTCTACACAGACGTCTGTCAGAAGTTCCAGACGTCCAGGCTTTTTGTCAGGCTTTGGCCAGGATTAAGCCTGTGTTTAAAACGGTTGCTCCACCATGGAGTTTAAACTTAGTTCTTAACGTTTTACAGGGTGTTCCGTTTGAACCCCTTCATTCCATTGATATCAAACTGTTATCTTGGAAAGTTCTGTTTTTAATGGCTATTTCCTCGGCTCGAAGAGTCTCTGAGTTATCTGCCTTACATTGTGATTCTCCTTATCTGATTTTCCATTCAGACAAGGTAGTCCTGCGTACTAAACCTGGGTTTTTACCTAAGGTAGTCACCAACAGGAATATCAATCAAGAGATTGTTGTTCCATCATTGTGCCCCAATCCTTCTTCAAAGAAGGAATGTCTTTTGCACAATCTGGACGTTGTCCGTGCCCTGAAATTTTATTTACAGGCAACTAAAGATTTTCGACAAACTTCTTCCCTGTTTGTCGTGTATTCTGGACAGAGGAGAGGTCTAAAGGCTTCGGCCACCTCTCTCTCTTTTTGGCTTTGTAGCATAATACGTTTAGCCTATGAGACTGCTGGACAGCAGCCTCCTGAAAGAATTACAGCTCACTCTACCAGAGCTGTGGCTTCCACTTGGGCCTTTAAGAATGAGGCCTCTGTTGAACAGATTTGCAAGGCTGCGACTTGGTCTTCACTTCACACTTTTTCTAAATTTTACAAATTTGACACTTTTGCTTCTTCGGAGGCTATTTTTGGGAGAAAGGTTCTGCAGGCAGTGGTTCCTTCCGTGTAAAGAGCCTGCCTGTCCCTCCCGTCATCCGTGTACTTTTAGCTTTGGTATTGGTATCCCATAAGTAATGGATGACCCGTGGACTGACTACACTTAACAGGAGAAAACATAATTTATGCTTACCTGATAAATTCCTTTCTCCTGTAGTGTAGTCAGTCCACGGCCCGCCCTGTTTTTTATGGCAGGTCTAAATTTTATATTATACTCCAGTCACCACTGCACCCTATAGTTTCTCCTTTCTCGTTTGGTTTCGGTCGAATGACTGGGTATGACGTAGAGGGGAGGAGCTATATAGCAGCTCTGCTTGGGTGATCCTCTTGCACTTCCTGTTAGGGAGGAGTTAATATCCCATAAGTAATGGATGACCCGTGGACTGACTACACTAAAGGAGAAAGGAATTTATCAGGTAAGCATAAATTATGTTTTTTTACTAAACCTCAGGCACCTCTACACCTTTGTGTTATTCTTTTTCCATTTCCCTTCGGTCGAATGACTGGGGATGATGGGCAGGGGAGTGACACTTAACAGCTTTGCTGTGGTGCTCTTTGCCACCTCCTGCTAGCCAGGAGTGATATTCCCACTAGTAATTGAATGACGTTGTGGACTCTCCTTATCCGGAAAGAAAGAAATTTATCAGGTAAGCATTAATTTTAGTTTTTTTACTTGCTATAGAATAACATTAGTCATATAAGTCTAAACATTAAATTATTGTTTGCTATCCTAATGTACCAACATTGATAATGTTCTATTTGCTGGCTGTAGATGGTCATGTACAACTATGTATTATTACACTCTCCCCTTTTTTATTGTCGCTCTCTTTTTATCCATCTCTCTACCTACCCTGCAGTGATATTTATACTTTACTTCAGCTTCTTATTTTGAAATATTGGTAGTGATTGTGCCCCTATCATTATGTCTGTCAATTCAGAAACTGGCCCTTCCATTCTCTTTCCCTCATATTCCCCATCCCATTCTTGCTTGATTGTCAGCGGTCCAAGAGTGGCCGCTATGTTTCGATATGGGAAAAATGTTTATTATTACATTTTACCATACAAAGGGATATATTTAATGAGCATACTATGAATATTCTATAAACAAGAAAACTGAGGTTCACTATTGGGATCCATGAGTGGGTCCCTAATGTCCATGACAGTCTTCAGTAGCTTTGGTTTTTTGGGGGGGTTTTCTGACACTAAGAGGTCCGAAAGTGGCCTCCTATATTTCATTTAGAAGAATTATAACTTACTTGGCAAGCATGTTGTTCATCATTAAGCCCTAATCAATGCTATATAAATATACTGTATAAAACCTGTTCAATTAATATTTGATTTACATTTGGAAACAATCTTTATTTTTTGCATACTTTGTACTGAAATGCATTGTTTGTATTGCCACTAACTGAACCTTAATATAAATTATTTAAAAAAAATATATATTGTTTGCTACAATTGGCTCAACAGCCAAACTTTACCCACCATTTATTATATTAGTAAAAGTAGACATGTGCATACTGATCATTTGTGAGCATCTGAACGCGATATTCGGCGGCTGCTTGCCACATTCAGCCGTTTTCTCAACCGGATTTCTTTTTGTGAAAGTGCAACACACAAAGATTTGTGCGAATCCAGATCATAGTGTGTTGCACTTTCAGAAGAAGAAATATGGCTCTAAAAATAGCAAAATGCCACAAGCTTCAGCCTTCTTCCGCTTTTGGATCATTTGTGAGGCCTGCAGAGCTGCCATCAGTGGGTAAAATCGGTCAGAGCGCCTTTAGGGCCTTAAATTTACGCAATGGCACCCTGGTTTGGGTCCCCACTGAGTGCTACAGCCAGTCGCACCAAAAATGTAGTCCGGTGCAGCTGGGCCGTTTCTAAGCTGCACAGCTTAGGGAACTAAAATTCCAGAATGCCGTACAGCCAGATCCTTTCAAATCAGAACAGGAGGGAGAAACTCGCACCCAGAGCTAAACATTGGAAGTTATAGGGAGCAAGGTAGCTACTGGAGCATCTAGGGTTGTGTTTTTATTAATTTATTTTCAGATGCTGGTAACTATGCATGTCATGCTTAATATAAAATAAGAAAATATTTATTGAGAAGAAATATTCATGTGTAATGGACTCTATAATTCTGTTGCTCCGTTACATTGTTATCCTCTTTGTTTTCTAAAATCTTGCCAAATGTAGGCATGAGTCAATTTTGTCTGTATTTCATATATTTGTGTATATTTTATGTTTAGATTTCAGTACATTCATATCTTGTTGCTTCCGGTAGACCTTTGGCTCTCTTGTAGTCAGGTTTTTATAGCAGCAGGTGTCTTAACACTTGCACCTTTGGTATATTGTACTTTATTTTTACTATGAATACCTTCAATTATTTCTCCAGTTAAGAGATATCAAATACATATTCTGCAAGAAAGATACTTGTTTCATGTCTATGTTCATGACCAAAGTGTTTTTTACTTATCTGCCGACAGACGTTTCTTTCATTCATTGTTAGAAGGGGAAAAGTGGACTTGTTCAAATGCTGCTATTCAGTGTGTTGAACAGAAAGCCATACATCATCTTTTAGCAGCTTTTACAACTGCTGTTTGATTGTAGCTACTTCTCTGAGGCCTTATTTTGTGTAAGGCATTAAGGGCATTATGGCTTCTTCTAACAGTATTAAAGGGACATTGTACCCCAACATTTGCAAGCTCTAATTTGTTAGAGCAAGTCCTAGTTACTCAGCTTGCGATGGAAACGCTCTGCTTCACACTGCAAAGAGCTTAAGCACACAGGTCGCGGTCATGTTACTGTCACTGCCTATTTTCTTACCTATTGCTGGTCCCGAGGAGGACTTTGTGTTTAACCCTTTAAACACAGAGAACACGTCATTTGTGCCACTACAATATACTTTTAACATGCACTCATCAAGGGGAGTGGTTTTATCTTGGGACATAATGGGAAATGCATCTTTGGAACAACATTGCAAAATCATTACTTGAGTCCAGTAGTACTTTTACAAAGTAGTGTTAAAGGGATAGTCAAAATTAAACTTGCCCGATTCAGATAGAGCGTGTAATTTTAAGACACTTTAAAATTCACTTCTATTTTGAAATGTGCTTTGTTCTCTTTGGTATTCCTTGTTGAAAAAGAATACACACATATACCAAACTAGTGGGAGCTAGCTGCTGATTGGTGCCTGCACACACTTGTCTCTTGTGATTGGCTAACTAGATCTGTTCAGCTAGATGCCAGTAGTGCAATGATGTTCCTTCAGCAATAGATAACAAGAGAATAAAGCAAATTTGATAATAGAAGTAAATTTAAAAGTTGTTTGTAATTGTATGTTCTATCTGAATCATTAAAGAAAAAAAATGGGGTTTCCTGTCCCTTTTAGATAGTTAAGATAGAGCATGAGATTTTAAGCACCTTTCTAATTTACTCCTATTATAAATTTTTCTTTGTTCTCATCTTGATTTGAAAAAGCAGTACTGTTTAGAGCCAGACCATTTTTTGTTCAGCACCTGGGTAGCACTTGCTGATTTGTGGCTAAATGTAGCAAAGCAATCAGCAAGCGCTACCCAAGTGCTGAACTAAAAATGGGCCGGCTCCTAACCTTTCATTACTTATTTTTCAAATCAAGATAACATGAGAACAAAGAAAAATTTATAATAGGAGTAAATTAGAAAGTTGCTTAAAATTGTATGCTCCATCTGAATCATGAAAGAAAACATTTGGGGTTAGTATCCCTTTAAGAGGACAGTGTGCTCTAAAAGTTGTTTCTCCTAAATGTGCTTCCATTTGATTTGTTAAATCAGTTGCCGTGTGTTAAAGTCATTGGAAATTCCTAATTTAGGTTTGTTTGTATATGAAGTAGGTGGATTTGCGAATTCAATTGAAACCTCAACCCATTTTTCTGAAGAACTAGCCCATTCAAATTGTCTGAGCCTTCACAAACAGCAGACCGCTTCATATTTTTTGTTTCTCTCTATTCACAAAAGCTAATACTTACAATTACATTATCAGGTTTTTTTATGAGTAAAACCAGCTATTTTAAATTCAAGAACAGGCCTCAAAGAACAATTTTCTATACATTTAATTCCATGCAGCTTGTGTTAAAGCTCATTATGAAAAGAGTCTCTGTAACCATAATCAGAGCACTGAAAGAGTTTAGGTTTGACAGCAGATTCATAGATATTAGAGCAGTTATTTTTTACATGCAACAGCAATTATTTACTACACTGCAAAAAATCTATATAGAAAACACTTTCAGTTTTGCTATCCAATAACACACCACTTGAAAGAATTATTTGCTGTGGCCAGTTAGGTGCATATATAAATGAGCCATTGTGCATAAAGTGAAACATTGCAACATGTTGCAGTGTCAAGATTCAGAATTCCACTGAATGCAATCCAGCCTCACAGCAGTGAGTGGGACAACTACAATTTGTTTGAACAACTAATTACAAGAAATGCAGGCTAAATAAATAATGATAAAACAAAACACAATTCCTCATAAAATGTTTAATTGTGCATATAGTGTATAAAATATCATGAGTGTGATTGCTTCAAAAGGAGATAAAAATGTTGTTTATTTAGATTTTATAACCAACAATAAGTACAGTTGTGCACAACTGATGTGTTTTAGAAGCTCAATGGCTAAAAAGACCACCTACAGCTCTATTGGTGGATAGTGCCATTCCCTAAAAGTAAAAGAAAAAAATATCCACGGGAAATCTGTTTTTTAATAAATCATGTAATACATTTTAAATATTGTCAATTCGATTAAGCAAAAATATCTTAATGTTTCTCTAATTAGCACATTTGTATTTGAATGTGGATATTTCTGAGAGGACCTTCCCTTTCATTAAAAAAACTGCAATACTATTGGTGATTTGTGTGAGGAGGCCTGATCCTATCAGTTTAAGGGGAGGATCTATGCCATCATGAAGTATAGCCAGTGAGATACAATTGTGCGAAATATTAATGCATTTTATCTTTTTAAAGGGCTATAAACCTTTAAGTAAATGCTAACATGTTATGCTTACTTCCAGGAACTTTATCGTCTGTCCAAGGAGAAATCTGACTTTACAATCACCGCTACGTCCTCTCAGGATGAGGAAGGCTCTTCAGAGAGCAGCAGTAGGGAAAATGAAGGAAACTCAAGGCCACCAACTCCAAGTATTTCTGGCAAAACTCCTAAACCCTCAGCCTCTAAATCACCTGGGAAGGACCGTAAGCCTAACAGTAAGACAGATTACATTCAGACTCTGTGTGTGTATTTGGAACATAAAGGGATATGAAACGCCTTAGTTTTATAAGACTTCATAGTCTGTAGTTCTGCAATAAATAATGTATAAGCTGAATACATTTATACCTTTTTGTTGCAATTATTTTTTTTAGTAGCTAAAACACACCACCACCATCATAACTTGACTCACTTGGAATAGCCATTCAGCTTGGTCAGGCTTGTGAAGTCTGTAGTGTGCATGTACAATTCTCAGACCTGGAAAGCTCAAATTTTCAGAAATAAATTATAGCAAAAAGGGGCAAAATAATATCTTGAAAGTATAGTATAAATTGTCATGTTTTATCATTATTTATTTAGCCTGCTTTAACTGCAAGCTAAGATCTATAATATATATTCAAAGACAAACACAAAAAATGCTAGAATTTTTCTCATTCAAATGCAAAAAGTGAGGAAATTCCTGAAATTGGGCTCCTTGTACTAAAGCGTCAATTTGCTTGCCGACAGTGTGTCTGATCTACTCGCTAGAACTCGCAGTTATCGAGACGATGCCCGCTCACCATATGTACTAAAAAACAGCTAAAAATTTGTTGCATCTAATCCACATCGAGCACAGGCAAATGATACATACATCTGACGCCTCGCTAGTAGCCAATGTACTATTATCTCCTTACAACCTGTCAGTCATGTTTGTCCCACAAGACTGCAAGGTGTAAGAAACGTCACATTGTTCGCGGGAAGTTTTTTTAGCACTATATAAAGTCCACTTTATCTAATTATTCAGTCAGAAAATTTATTGTACCTAAAGCATTTCATGCTTATATATTTTTAAAAAATTAAGTATGGCTGCTTCAGGATCTGATTCGCAGACAACCAAATCCAAGAATCCACACTTCTCACACCAGCAGAACCTGGTGCTTGATGGTATGATACTGGACTCTGACTATTTATTCGGTTGTCGTGCAAAGCAATCTTCCAGTCACCGGAAAAAGAGTATCTTGACTCGTATAAGTGATGCTGTCAGTGCCCAGGGACCCTGAAAAAAGGACGTTGACCAGATAAAGAAGAGTTAAAACGACATTAAAAGATTTGCCAAGGCAAAATTGGCAAAAGAAAAAATATTCTTCCCGTGCTACCGGGGGAGGAACAGCTTATGTCGCCGATCTGACTGATTACGTGCAGAAACTAGTGCAGCGTTTAGGACCCGAAGTTGTGATAGCAACCTAAGAGGTATAATTTTTAATAAATCTATTTTATTTCATTTTAAATCTTTTAATTACATGTTAATCTTATTACTGTTATATAGTACTGTTAGTTTAGTCAATTTTGTATTAGGTCAAAACGTCTGAAAATCCATGTTATTTGGCGACATTTTTGGTCATCTCACATATGTGAGTAAAGATTAGTCTATTGACCTTGTAGGCGTATATCTTATAGACCCTATTCTTTATTATTGTGCTTGCCACCTTTAAGTTGGCGAGGGATTTTTCACGAGTTAGGTGCGGAAAAAGTAGCGTGCGGAGAAATAGATTGTTTAGTAATTACTGTTTATTGCGAGATTTATGTCGAGCGAGGAGTTTTATGCTTCAAAAAAGTCTAGACTATAAGAGTTGCAGACAAGTTCGCTCGATACTTGTAAATGTAATATTTTTCAATGAACTCAGGGTAAGGTACATACGATCTTCTATCTGCACGCGGAAATTTAGACGGAAAAGCTCACAAACATCTCGCTGATAGCTTAGTACATGGAGCCCTTTAACAGAAAAGTGTAAGTTCTTCATTTCTTGTAAGCCGAGATCTGAAACCAGGAATTTTACTGCCTTTTTTTTTTTTTTTTTACATTTAAAACTATTACCACTATTAGCACAAATGTTTTGCCTTTTGAACTTTTTGTTTTTAATTTCACTTTTTTGAATTTAATATGTAATGATATACTATCTATGGATATCACAAAAGATAATGTGGGAGGCAATCTTACCAATGGCCAGAAAAAAGAAGCGATAAAGGGGGTAACATAGTCATATGGCCTACAGAACTATATGATACAGGAAGCAATGAAACGGCTAACAAATACTAACTACTATAAAAGCCTCTTTAGGCAATCTAACTTGTATTTTGGAGCAATAAAATAATTGTATAATTACCTCGAAAGAACAAAAATTCCAGGAAGTAAAAAAAAAAAAACTAGAATAGCCGTCTTCTATTTACTGCACCAGATTACAAGGGAGGCTGTATTTAACAATCCCGCTCATGCACTAACTCCATTAGAAGTAAGCTTTTTGCGTGCATTGGGTAGCTCTCATATTAGTTGAAATTAAAGTTTTCACTCACGATAACCCGAACATGCTAAAAGACGAACTTAGAATATTGCGATCATGTTAACGTATTCCCCCATAGACGTGTGTGTGTGTGTATATATATATATATATGTGTCTGTGTGTGTGTATATGTGTGTGTGTATATATATATATATATATATATATATATGCACACATATACACTTTATAGTATAAAAAGAAAGCTAGTAACTCTTAGACCAGCACAATGGGATAGATACAAATAAATAAACCAGGGTTAATATTCCCTTGGAGAAACACAGACAGCAGGTATTGTTGTTTAAATTATTTATCTGCAATTCTGCAATCAAATTATAACAAAAAACAGTTACAATTCTATATTCTATGTGGCAACAGTAATTAACTAAATATCTGAAAAAGTCCCATATTTCAAGATGAGCCATATTTGTAACCCTATATAGAGGCCTCTATTTTTGGGTAAAAGTTGAAAACTTATTCCTGGTTGATATATCGAAACAGTCAAGTTCCATTACTTAGTTTCCCAGTAAAGTATGCGTCCCGCAGTATATGAAAGTCTTAAGTGACTCTTTAGAGATGACCGGTAAACTGAACAATTTCCACTGGTAATAACATTTTCACCACAGCAACCATAGCAGTATTGGCGGTTTCCCTAAGATCGACTTAGGACCCAGTAAACCAATGTCAGTATGGAAAAGACAGGTACATAGAAAAGTTCCGCTGTTTTATCACATTTTTTTCCCAGCATGAATATAGCGGTCTTGGCTGTTTCCCTAAGATCGACTTAGGACCAAGTGTGATAATGTCAGTCTTTTTCTACTTCTTATAAAAAGAAATAATATTACCTGTTCTTCCGTCTCCAAGTTTTGTACACAGTGTGAAAGGCACTTAGTGGTAAATTCCACGCCTTACTTGTATGCAGGACGCTTTACTATTTTACTCCTTTCGGCTTTGTAACCTGATCAGGGCTTCAGCGTGTGCTCGGCAGAGATCAGCTGTTTCTCCACCGGCATTCCAAAACAGCTACGCGTGTTTCACCCACAAAGCATTGGGCTTCTTCCGGCCGAGTTTGTAATTACTTGCAGACCTGTGTTGCCTTAAGTCTGCCTGAAAACTCCTCCTTTTTCTCACTTTAATTGCCAGGTGTGAAAGATGTGTTAACGTTAAAGTATTATGTTGCCACAAATGTTACCAAACTGTTATATTTACTACAAGAACATAGTATCTTTCCAAAACATTGTTAAACCTTACAGGAAAAAAATACCTCCTATTATATATACACAATTATTACATTTTTACAAATAACGTATACAGATATTTAAATAGAATTTTCTAGCATTATTTATCTGTATGTAATAATTCTCTCTAATCTTTTTGTCTCAGTTAGTTATATGATTCAACAGAGCCCTGAATTTATTACAAATAACAATCTTATTGTAATAGTGTCAATTCCTACTTCATGTCCCTTTGTAATTCATAGAAATGGAGCATAATTAATTTCTTCATTTAAACCTAGGGGTTTCAGCGATTTTAAATTAAACATCCATTTACATTCAAGCTGTAAGAGTTTTTTGTCTAAATCTCCCCCTCTTCCTTTGAAATCTACTGCTTCTAGGCCTCTAAATCTTAGTTGTTTTTTGTCACTTTGGTGGCATTCTAGGAAATGTCTTGCTACTGCACTTGTTTTTATGTTTACATTTTTAATATCTCTTTTATGCTCCTTAATACGTTCCCGTAATTCCCTGTAGGTTTTTCCTATGTAATACATGGGACACTTGCAGAATAGCATATATACAATTCCCTCACTACCACAAGATATATGGCCTTTGACTTTTTGTATTTTGCCATTTTTATCAGTAAATTTGCTATCTGTTGCCATATTCTTGCAAACTGAACAGTGGCTACATTTATAATTCCCATCTTTATTTCTCCATTTTTCCAACCAAGATAATTTGGATTTATTGCTGAAATGGCTCCTTACTAGATTATCCTTTAGATTATTTGCTTTTCTAGCTGTTAAAGATGTAAACATAAAAACAAGGTTTAAATGAAGAAATTAATTATGCTCCATTTCTATAAATTACAAAGGGACATGAAGTAGGAATTGACACTATTACAATATGATTGTTATTTGTAATAAATTCAGGGCTCTGTTGAATCATATAACTAACTGAGACAAAAAGATTAGAGAGAATTATTACATACAGATAAATAATGCTAGAAAATTTTATCTAAATATCTGTATACGTTATTTGTAAAAATGTAATAATTGTGTATATATAATAGGAGGTTTTTTTTTCCTGTAAGGTTTAACAATGTTTTGGAAAGATACTATGTTCTTGTAGTAAATATAACAGTTTGGTAACATTTGTGGCAACATAATACTTTAACGTTAACACATCTTTCACACCTGGCAATTAAAGTGAGAAAAAGGAGGAGTTTTCAGGCAGACTTAAGGAAACACAGGTCTGCAAGTAATTACAAACTCGGCCGGAAGAAGCCCAATGCTTTGTGGGTGAAACACGCGTAGCTGTTTTGGAATGCCGGTGGAGAAACAGCTGATCTCTGCCGAGCACACGCTGAAGCCCTGATCAGGTTACAAAGCCTTAAGGAGTAAAAGAGTAAAGCGACCTACATACAAGTAAGGCGGGGAATTTACCACTAAGTGCCTTTCACACTGTGTACAAAACTTGGAGACGGAAGAACAGGTAATATTATTTCTTTTTATAAGAAGTAGAAAAAGACTGACATTATCACACTTGGTCCTAAGTCGATCTTAGGGAAACAGCCAAGACCGCTATATTCATGCTGGGAAAAAAATGTGATAAAACAGCGGAACTTTTCTATGTACCTGTCTTTTCCATACTGACATTGGTTTACTGGGTCCTAAGTCGATCTTAGGGAAACCGCCAATACTGCTATGGTTGCTGTGGTGAAAATGTTATTACCAGTGGAAATTGTTCAGTTTACCTGTCATCTCTAAAGAGTCACTTAAGACTTTCATATACTGCGGGATGCATACTTTACTGGGAAACTAAGTAATGGAACTTGACTGTTTCGATATATCAACCAGGAATAAGTTTTCAACTTTTACCCAAAAATAGAGGCCTCTATATAGGGTTACAAATACGGCTCATCTTGAAATATGGGACTTTTTCAGATATTTAGTTAATTACTGTTGCCACATAGAATATAGAATTGTAACTGTTTTTTGTTATAATTTGATTGCAGAATTGCAGATAAATAATTTAAACAACAATACCTGCTATCTGTCTGTGTTTCTCCAAGGGAATATTAACCCTGGTTTATTTATTTGTATCTATCCCATTGTGCTGGTCTAAGAGTTACTAGCTTTCTTTTTATACTATAAACCAATTTTAACTCTCCGTGCACAGGTAAAGGGTATGAGATTGGGGGATACCCCATTAATCCTTTTATTTTTGGGAGACAATATATATTAATGTAGTGCTGATATATAATAATTATATATATATATATATATATATATATATATATATATATATATATATATATATATATATATATATATGTATATATGTATGTATGTGTGTGTGTGTGTTGGTGTGTTTTCCAGTAAAACGACTGCACTCTCCAGAGTTCCATAAAAAGTGGTGTTCACCAGCTTAACACTTGGGGACATTTGATAAAGAGACAAAGAGCACCACAACAAAGATGTTAAGTGTCACTCCCCTACCCATAAACCCCAGTCGTTCTCTTTGCTTCTGTCAATGGAGGAGGTGAAGTTTTGGTGTATGAAGAAAATTGGGATATATTTCTCTTGTAAGATGTATAGAGTCCACGGATTCATCCTTACTTGTGGGATATTCTCCTTCCCTACAGGAAGTGGCAGAGAGAGCCCCCACAGCAGAGCTGTCTATATAGCTCCCCCCTTAGCTCCACCCCCCAGTCATACTCTCTGCCTGCTTAACTGCTAGGAAGGGCAAAGAGCTATGTGGTGACTATAATGTTAGTTTTTTATTTCTCAAGCAAAAGTTTTATTTTAAATGGTACTGGTGTGTACCATTTACTCTCTGGCAGAAAAGGGATGAAGATTTCTGCAAGGAGGATGATGATCTTAGCACTTTGTAACTAAGATCCACTGCTGTTCTCACGAGGCCTGAAAAGTACTGGAAAACTTCAGTTGGGAGAACAGTTTGCAGGCTAAGCTGCATATGAGGTATGTTCAGTCTATATTTTTCTAGACAGACTGTTAATTCTAGAAATGGCTGGCAATATCCCCATGAGGGAAGGGTAAGCTGTATTCAGACATTTTAATAGGAATTTCAGCTTGCTTGAAGGGCTCATTAGTTACTGGTGACACTGTTAAGAAAAAACGTTTTGTTTATTGGTGCAATTATAACGTTTTCTGAAGGGACTAAAGGGCTGGTGACACTGCTAGGAAAAAACGTTTTGTTTATTGATGCATTTATAATGTTTTTTGAAGGGACTAAAGGGGTCATTATGGCTTGATTTTGAGTATTGTAACTCACATGGTTAATTAAGAGACACTCTGGTGTTTCTCTGATAGGCCTCAAAACATCCAGTGAGGTGGGAGGGGCCTATTTTCGCGCCTCACTTGCGCAGTTTCCTTTCCTCTGAGACATATCACTGCTTCTCCTGAGTTTCCTGCTGTGTTTGAGGGCTGTTAAAGAAGTTTTTTCCCCACAAATTGTTCTGAAGGGCAGGTAGGAGCCACAGCAGAGCTGTGGCATAGTGCTGAAAGTCTTTTTTACTGGGTTTAACGTTTTTTCAATCCGTTTTTGCCATTAAGGGGTTAATTGTCTATTTGCATAGCTGTGCAAAGTTACTAAGTCTTTATAATGCTACTGTAAAAATTTCGTTAAGTTTACTGCTTTTTTACACTGTTTTGCAGAAATGGTGCAGCTTTTTTTCTCTTAAAGACACAAAACTTTGATTACAGTGTTTTCCAAGCTTGCTTGTTACATTACTAGCCTGTTTAACATGTCTGACACCAAGGAAAATCCTTGTTTAATATGTTTGGAAGCCATTGTGCAACCCCCTCTTAGAATGTGTCCCAATTGTACTGATATGTCTATAAACTATAAAGAACATATATTAGCACTTAAAAATAGAGCAATGGATGATTCTCAGTCAGAAGTAAATGAGGGTTCGCCATCTAGCTCTCCCCAAGTGTCACAACCAGTAACGCCCGCACAAGTGACGCCTAATACCTCTAGTGCGTCAAATTCTTTTACTTTACAAGACATGGCCACAGTTATGAATACAACCCTCACAGAGGTTTTATCTAAACTGCCTGGTTTACAAGGAAAGCGGGACAGCTCTGGGTTTAGGAAAAATGCTGAGCTGTCTGATGCTTTAGTAGCCGTATCTGATATGCCCTCACAATGCTCTGAAGTCGGGGTGAGGGATTTGTTATCTGAGGGAGAAATTTCTGATTGAGGAAAGACGCTTCCTCAGACAGATTCTGATATAACGGCCTTTAAATTTAAGCTTGAACACCTCTGCTTATTGCTCAGGGAGGTATTAGCGACTCTAGATGATTGCGACCCTATAGTGGTTCCAGAGAAATTGTGTAAAATGGATAAATACTTAGAGGTTCCTGTTTACACTGATTTTTTTTTAGTCCCTAAGAGGATTGTGAATATTATTACTAAGGAGTGGGATAGACCAGGTATTCCGTTCTCTCCCCCTCCTGTTTTTAAGAAAATGTTTCCCATATCTCACACCATGCGGGACTCGTGGCAGACAGTTCCTAAGGTGGAGGGAGCTATTTCTACTCTGTCTAAGCGTACAACTATACCTATCGAAGACAGTTGTGCTTTCAAAGATCCTATGGATAAAAAATTAGAGGGTCTACTGAAGAAAATTTTTGTTCATCAGGGTTTTTCTCTCCAACCTATTGCGTGCATTGTTCCTGTAACTACTGCAGCTGCTTTCTGGTTTGAGGCTCTAGAAGAGGCTCTTCAGATGGAGACTCCATTAGAGGAGATTATGGACAGAATCAAGGCCCTTAAGTTGGCTAATTCTTTTATTACAGATGCCGCTTTTCAACTGGCTAAATTAGCGGCAAAGAATTCAGGTTTTGCCATTTTAGCAGGCAGGGCGTTATGGCTTAAGTCCTGGTCTGCTGATGTGTCATCTAAATCTAAACTTTTGAACATCCCTTTCAAAGGAAAGACCCTATTCGGGCCTGAACTGAAAGAGATTATTTCAGACATCCACTGGAGGGAAAGGTCATGCCCTTCCTCAAGATAGATCAAATAAGATGAAGATCAAACAAAATAATTTTCGTTCCTTTCGGAACTTCAAGAGTGGTTCCGTTTCAGCTTCCTCTGCTACAAAGCAAGAGGGGAATTTTGCCCAATCCAAGTCAGTCTGGAGACCTAAGACCTCTAAGACAGCATGAAGGGGTAGCCCCCGATCCGGGACCGGATCTAGTAGGGGGCAGAATCTCTCTCTTCGCTCAGGCTTGGGCAAGAGATGTTCACGATCCCTGGGCTTTAGAAATTGTGTCCCAGGGATATCTTCTGGAATTCAAAGACTCCCTTCCAAGGGGGAGATTTCATACTTCTCGATTGTCTGTAAACCAGACAAAGAGAGAGGCGTTCTTACGCTGTGTAGAAGATCTTCTTACCATGGGGGTGATCCGCCCAGTCCCAAAAGAGGAACAGGGGCTAGGGTTCTACTCAAACCTGTTTGTGGTTCCCAAAAAAGAGGGAACTTTCAGACCAATCTTGGATCTCAAAATTCTAAACAAGTTCCTCAAATTTCCATCATTCAAGATGGAAACCATTCGGACTATTCTGCCTCTGATCCAGGAAGGTCAATATATGACTACCGTGGACTTAAAGGACGCGTATCTACACATCCCTATTCACAGAAATCATCATCAATTTCTCAGATTTGCCTTTCTAGACAGGCATTACCAGTTTGTGGCTTTTCCCTTCGGGTGAGCCATGGCTCCAAGAATTTTCACAAAGGTGCTAGGGTCCCTTCTGGCGGTTCTACGACCTCGGGGCATAGCAGTGGCGCCTTATCTAGACGACATCTTAATCCAGGCATCGACTTTTCAGCTAGCCAAGTCTCATACGGACATTGTGTTGGCTTTTCTGAGATCTCACGGGTGGAAGGTGAACATAAAAAAAGAGTTCTCTCTTCCCTCTTACAAGAGTTTCCTTTCTAGGGACTCTGATAGATTCGGTAGAAATGAAAATATTTCTGACGGAGGTCAGAAAATCAAAACTCTTAACCACTTGCCAAACTCTTCATTCCATTCCTTAGCTATCTGTGGCTCAGTGTATGGAGGTAATCGGACTCATAGTAGCGGCAATGGACATAGTTCCTTTTGCCCGCCTACACCTCAGACCACTGCAACTATGCATGCTCAAACAGTGGAATGGGGATTATGCAGATTTATCTCCTCAACTGCATCTGGACCAGGAGACCAGAGATTCTCTTCTCTGGTGGTTGTCTCAGGACCACCTGTCTCAGGGAATGTACTTCCACAGGCCAGAGTGGCTCATTGTAACTACAGATGCCAGCCTGCTAGGCTGGGGTGCAGTCTGGAACTCCCTGAAAGCAAAGGGCTTATGGTCTTAGGAGGAATCTCTTCTTCAGATAAACATCCTAAAACTGAGAGCGATATTCAAGGCGCTTCAGGCGTGGCCTCAGCTTGCTGCAGCCAAATTCATCAGGTTTCAGTCGGACAACATCACGACTGTAGCGTATATCAATCATCAAGGAGGAACAAGGAGTTATATAGCGATGATGGAAGTAACCAAAATAATCCGATGGGCAGAGGATCACTCTTGCCATCTCTCAGCAATCCACATTCCAGGAGTAGAGAACTGGGAGGCGGATTTTCTAAGTCGTCAGACTTTTCATCCGGGGGAGTGGGAACTCCATCCGGAGGTATTTGCTCAGCTGATTCAGCTATGGGGCACACCAGAATTGGATCTGATGGCGTCGCGTCAGAATGCCAAACTTCCTCGTTACGGGTCTAGGTCCCCGGATCCCAAGGCAGTACTGATAGATGCTCTAGCAGTACCTTGGTCCTTCAATCTGGCCTATGTATTTCCACAGCTTTCTCTCCTCCCACGTCTGGTTGCCAGAATCAAGCAGGAGAGAGCTTCGGGGATTCTGATAGCACCTGCGTGGCCACGCAGGACTTGGTATGCAGACCAAGTGGGCATGTCCTCGGTTCCACCGTGGACCCTGCCAATGAGGCGGGACCTTCTAATCCAAGGTCCGTTCTTGCATCCAAATCTAGTTTCTCTGCGTCTGACTGCTTGGAGATTGAACGCCTAATTCTATCAAAGCGTGGGTTCTATGAGTCGGTCATTGATACCCTGATTCAGGCTAGAAAACCTGTCACCAGGAAGATCTATCATAAGATTTGGCGCAAATATCTTTATTGGTGTGAATCCAAAGGTTACTCATGGAGTAATATTAGGATTCCTAGAATATTGTCTTTTCTCCAAGATGGTTTGGAGAAGGGATTATCAGCTAGTTCTCTAAAAGGACAAATATCTGCTTTGTCTATTCTACTACACAAACGTCTGGCAGATGTTCCATACGTTCAAACTATTAGTCAGGCTTTGGTCAGAATTAAGCCTGTATTTAAGCCTGTTCCGTTAGAACCTATGCATTCCATAGATATTAAGCTTCTATCTTGGAAAATTTTGTTCTTAGTTGCTATCTCTTCGGCTCGAAGAGTTTCTGAGCTATCTGCTTTACAGTGTGATTCCCCTTATCTTATTTTCCATGCAGATAAGGTGGTTTTGCGTACCAAACCTGGTTTTCTTCCTAAGGTTGTTTCTAATAAGAATATCAATCAAGAGATTGTTGTTCCTTCTCTGTGTCCTAATCCTTCATCAAAGAAGGAACATCTGTTGCACAATCTTGATGCGGTTCGTGCTTTAAAGTTCTACTTACAAGCAACCAAAGATTTCCGTCAAACATCTTCATTGTTTGTTGTTTATTCTGGTAAGCGGAGAGGCCAAAAAGCTACGGCTACCTCTCTTTCCTTTTGGCTGAAAAGCATCATCCGTTTGGCCTATGAGACTGCTGGACAGCAGTCTCCTGAAAGAATTACTGCTCATTCTACTAGAGCTGTGGCTTCCACATGGGCTTTTACAAATGAGGCTTCTGTTGAACAGATTTGTAAGGCGGCGACTTGGTCTTCGCTTCATACTTTTTCCAAATTTTAAAAATTTGATACTTTTGCTTCTTCGGAGGCTATTTTTGGGAGAAAGGTTCTACAAGCAGTGGTGCCTTCCGTTTAAGGTCCCTGTCTTGTCCCTCCCTTCATCCGTGTCCTAAAGCTTTGGTATTGGTATCCCACAAGTAAGGATGAATTTGTGGACTCGATACATCTTACAAGAGAAAACATAATTTATGCTTACCTGATAAATTTATTTCTCTTGTGATGTATCGAGTCCACGGCCAGCCCTGTTTATTTAAGACAGGCATATATATTTTTATTTTTAAACTTTGTCACCACTGCACCCTATGGTTTCTCCTTTTTCTTCCTAGCCTTCGGTCGAATGACTGGAGGGTGGAGCTAAGGGGGGAGCTATATAGACAGCTCTGCTGTGGGTGCTCTGTCTGCCACTTCCTGTAGGGAAGGAGAATATCCCACAAGTAAGGATGAATCCGTGGACTCGATACATCACAAGAGAAATAAATTTATCAGGTAAGCATAAATTATGTTTTCACTACAAGCAAGATTTTTGGGTCTAGCCGTACTCCACGTTAGTCTCTTCAGTAGGGCAGTGGTGGCTTTAAAACAGTTAGGAACTTGGGAGGTAGGCCTCACTACGTTTTCCTAACATGTTGCTGCCCTTGTATAGAAAGCCAGAGTAGGTTTACTCTGTTCTTTCCTTTTTCCTCAAGTCTCTGTTAGGAGTGGCGTCCTTTCACACCGTGTGAGCTGTCTAACTGCCGGCGGCTTGATTGCAGGTAAGTGCTTTTCTGTCTTCTGGGTAGGAGACTAGCACTTTAAGGATTCCCTGCAGCCTTAAGAGGACAAATAGATCCTTCCTTAGTGGGATTGATTTATGGCAGAATGCAGGAACTGTTATGTATGTGATAATGAGACTATATTGGTTAACCCTTCTTATGGTAATGAAGGAGTTAACCTCTTTTTAGCTGGCTCCTTAATCTCTTTATAGGAATTTGACACTCAGCAGGTTAAAATTACTGTTTCGGTGTCTAATCATTTTTATTTCTATGGGACTGTGTGTTCTGTCACTGTAACAGGCTCCGTTTGATATTAACTAGCCTGCTGGGTAACACTTTTGTCACAGGAAAGGGTATATTTACAGCTCTGTGTGTTTTTAACTAGTTTGCTGGTCATCTCAGTATTACAGCAGCCAGAGGGCAGGCTTAGTCTGAGCGGGCTGTGTTTTTCTTGCGCGCTTTCTTTGCAAGCAGAAACTGTTGCGGAGCTAGTTACTCTGCTGGTCACATGACCTCCTTCTTTCCGCTCCTAACGATCGGAGCGGTGTTGGCAGATCTAGTGTGTCGCCTTTCGTGGCTCTGAACAACTTGGAAGTCGGAAGGGCTATGTAGGCACCTCAGTTTAGCTGATGTGTAGAGGCTGACAGTGTGAGGTTTTCTTTATGATAATCAGAAGCTAGAGGTTACGGTTACTGCTATGAGCAGGGGATAATTTAAAGTGACAACATATATTTAAGAAAAGTTTTTATTAAAATATCAGTAAATATTTCATTTTTAGATTTCTTTAAACTGTTTTTTGTGGATCATGTCTGACACGGAGGTCCAGATTGTCTCCCCTATGCAATTCTGTTCCTCATGTGTAAAGAGGACATTAAAATGTAAAGAGAAATTATTTTTTGCTGAGCCTAATGTCTCTCAGGTTGATGCTGTTTAGGCAATGCCACAACTTTCTCGTCAAACGTCCCTAGCCTCTTTGGCATTACAGTGCCCTGCAGTTCCTCTCAATCTCCTGGAGGAGTTTATTTGCAAGCAGAAATTGCTGCCCAGGTATCTTCAGTAGTATCTGCGGCATTAGCTGCCTTTTCTTATGTTAAAAGGAAACCGCAAGAGGAAAATTGGAGATTCAGATAGTAAGGTTACTGCTCCTGCTTCTGTTACCCGAGTTGCTCTTCCTCATAAGTCTGATGACGAAGCTACTTCGGTACTTCGTTCTTGAAATGTGTTCAGCATCTTTCCTCCCTGGGAGTGATAGTTCCAGTTCCTGTACAGGAACGTGGCCTAGGTTTCTATTCCAATCTGTTTGTAGTTCCCAAAACAGAGGGAACTTTCCAACCTATTCTGGACTTGAAGTGTCTAAACAAATTTCTCAGAGTACAGTCCATCAAGATGGAAACTATTCGTTCTATTCTTCCTTTGGTCCAAGAGGGTCAGTTCTTGACAACCATAGACCTGAAGGATGCGTATCTTCATGTTCCCATTCACAGGGATCATCACAAGTTCCTGAGATTTGCCTTTCTAGACAAACACTTTTAGTTTGTGGCTCTTCCAATTGGCCTTGCCACAGCTCCCAGGATTTTCTCAAAGGTTCTGGGGACTCTATTGTCAGTGATCAGGTCTCGGGGAATTGCTGTAGCACCATACCTGGACGACATATTGGTTCAGGCGCCTTTCAACAAGCAAACTCTCATACAAAGATCTTGTTGTTGTTGTATTTTCTATGTTCCCACGGTTGGAAATTGAATCTGGAAAAGAGTTCCCTTGTTCCCGCTACAAGGGTGGTTTTTTAGGGACCATAATAGATTCCCTATCTATGAAAATATTTCTGACGGAGGTCAGAAAATCAAAGATTCCTGCCTCTCTCTACTGTTCGGCCATCAGTGGCTCAATGTATGGAGGTAATTGGTCTGATGGTTGCTTCCATGGACATCATTCCCTTTGCTCGATTCCATTTGAGAGCTCTGCAGATTTCCATGCTCAGGCAATGGAACGGAGACCATTCGGATCTCTCTGAGGATAGATCTAGATCAGTCGACAAGATACTTTTTCCCGTGGTGGCTTTCTTGGGAGCATCTGTCTCGGGGCACATGCTTTTGGAGACCTTCCTGGGTGACGCCAGCCTGCTGGGCTGTGGAGCAGTCTGGGATTTGTTAAAGGCACAAGGACTACGGGCTCTGTAGGAGTCTGCTCTACCCATAAACATCTTGGAGTTGAGAGCCATTTACAATGCTCTGATGGCTTGGCCTCAGTTGTCCTTAGCCCAGTTTATTAGGTTCCAGTCGGACAATATCATCTCAGTGGCTTACATCAACCACCAGGGAGGAACTCGGAGTTCCTTAGCCATGAAGGAGGTGGCTCGGATTGTTCAGTGGGCGGAAGCTCACAATTGCTGTCTATCTGCCATCCACATTCCAGGAGTGGACAACTGGCAAGCGGACTTCCTGAGCAGACATTCCATCCCGGGGAGTAGGCTCTCCATTCGGAGGTGTTCTCCAGGTTAACCCTCAAATGGGGGGTGCCGGAGTTGAATCTCATGGCGTCTCGGGAACGCCAAGCTTCCAAGGTATGGTTCAAGGTCAAGGAATCTGCAGTGCGCCCTGATAAATGCTCTGGCGGTTCCTTGGGATTTCAGTCTAGCATACCTGTTTCCTCCGTTTGCTCTCCTTCCACGAGTCATTGCTCGTATCAAGCAGGAGAGAGTGTTGGTAATTATAATAGCCCCTACGTGGCCCCGCAGGATCTGGTATGCAAACCTAGTGGAGATGTCATCTCTTCCACCTTGGAGGTTGCCTCTGATGAAGGACCTTTTTAACTCGGGGTCCATTCCTCCATCCAAATTTTGTTTCTCTGAAATTGACTGCTTGGAGATTGATCCCTTAGTCCTGTCTAAGCGTGGTTTTTCTGAGTCGGTCATTGAGACCTTGATTCAGGCTCGTAAGCCTGTTACTAGAAGGATCTACCATAAGGTATGGTGTAAATACCTTTATTGGTGTGAATCCAAGGGCTACTCTTGGAGTAAGGTCAGGATTCCTAGTATTCTGTCTTTTCTCCAGGACGGTCTGGAGAAGGGATTGTCAGTCAGTACTCTGAAAGGTCAGATTTCTGCTCTATCTATTTTGTTAGATATGTTAGATAGAGATGTGCCAGATGTTCAATCTTTTTGGCCCTGGTCAGAATCCGGCCTGTGTTTAAGTCTGTTGCTCCTCCTTTAATCCTTAACCTTGTTCTAGTTTTGCAGCAGACTCTGTTTGATCCTATGCATTCCATAGATATAAAGTTGTTATCTTGGAAGGTTTTGCTTCTTGTTGCTATCTCTTCTGCTCGGAGAGTCTCTGAGCTCTCGCCTTAGCGGTGTGATTCACCTTACCTTATTTCTTTCATGTAATTGGCAAGAGTCCATGAGCTAGTGACATATGGGATATACAATCCTACCAGGAGGGGCAAAGTTTCCCAAACCTCAAAATGCCTATAAATACACCCCTCACCACACCCACAATTCAGTTTTACAAACTTTGCCTCCTATGGAGGTGGTGAAGTAAGTTTGTGCTAAGATTTCTACGTTGATATGCGCTTCTCAGCATTGTTGAAGCCCGATTCCTCTCAGAGTACAGCAAATGTCAGAGGGACGTGAAGGGAGTATCACTTATTGAATATGATGATTTCCATAATGGGGGTCTATTTCATAGGTTCTCTGTTATCGGTCGTAGAGATTCATCTCCTACCTCCCTTTTCAGATTGACGATATACTCTCAATTTACCATTACCTCTACTGATAACTGTTTCTGTACTGGTTTGGCTATCTGCTATATGTGGATGGGTGTCTTTTGGTAAGTATGTTTTTTATTACTTAAGATACCTCAGCTATGGTTTGGCACTTTATGCATTTATATAAAGTTCTAAATATATGTATTGTACTTATATTTGCCATGAGTCAGGTTCATGTATTTCCTTCTGCAGACTGTCAGTTTCATATTTAGGTAATATAAACATATTTTATAGAAAAAAAATTCTTACCTGGGGTTTAGTCTTTTTTCAATTGACTACTTCTTGCAAATTGCGGGTGGCATTAGGCCCGCGGGTGCGTCAAATGCTAAACTTTATTGCGTCATTCTTGGCACGAAAATATTTTTGGCGCGGCAAAATATGTCTATGACGCAACTTCGTCATTTCTGGTGTCATACTTGACGCCGAGACCTTTCACACGGTTGCGTCATTTCCGGTTATTTTTGGCGCCAAAAAATTTACATTACGTTGTGCGTCATACTTGGCGCCAAACTTTTTCATTATTTCAATACCCCATTGATGTTTGCCTCTTGATTTTTTCTCTATCAGAGGCCTATGCTATTTGCTTTTTATGTTGTTTTTTCTCTTACATTTTGCAAGATGTCTTTATCTAATCCTGCCTCAGAAGTTTCTGCTGGAACATTGCTGCCTGACATCGGTCCTACCAAAGCTAAGTGCATTTGTTGTAAAATTGTTGAAATTATTTGGCAAATGTCATTTGTAATAGTTGTCATGATAAACTTTTACATGCAGTTAGTGTATCCATCAGTAATAGCACATTGCCAGTTGTAGTTCCTTCAACTTCTAATGTGCATGATATACCTGTAAATTTTAAACAATTTGTTTCTGATTCTATTTTTGAAGGTTTTGTCTGCATTTCCACCTTCTAATAAATGTAAATGTCTTTTTAAAACTTCTCATTTAGTTGATGAAATTTCAAATGACCAACAACATAATTTATCCTCTTCTGATGAGGACCTATCTGATTTAGAAGATCCTTCCTCAGACATTGACACTGACAAATCTACTTATTTATTTAAAATAGAGAATATGCGTTCTTTATTAAAAGAAGTGTTAATATTTTGGATATTGAGGTAACAAGTCCTATTGACGTTCAGTCTAATAAACGTTTAAATGCTGTTTTTAAACCTCCTGTGGTTTCTCCAGGGGTTTTTTCCTATTCCTGAGGCTTTTTCTGATATGATTTCTAGGGAATGGAATAAGCCAGGTACTTCTTTTATTCCTTCTTCAAGGTTTAAAAAATTGTATCCTTTACCAGCAAATTCTATAGAGTTTTGGGAAAAAATCCCCAAAGTTGATGGGGCTATTTCTACTCTTGCTAAACGTACCACTATTCCTATGGAAGATAGTACTTCCTTTTAAGGATCATTTAGATAGGAAGCTTGAATCTTATCTAAGGAAGGCCTATTTATATTCAGGTCATCTTCTCAGACCTGCATTTTCTTTGGCTGATGTTGCGGCTGCATTAACCTTCTGGTTGGAGAAGTTAGCGCAACAGGAATTGGATTCTGACTTTTCTAGCATTATTCGCCTATTGCAATATGCTAATCATTTTATTGTGATGCAATTTTTGATATTATCAAAATTGATGTTGGATCCATGTCTTTTTGCTATTTTAGCTAGAAGAGCTTTGTGGCTTAAATCTTGGAATGCTGATATGACATCTAAATCTGGATTACGATCTCTTTCTTTCAAAGGTAATAATTTATTTGGTTCTCAGTTGGATTCTATTATTTCAACTTTCACTGGGGGAAGGGAGTTTTTCTGCCTCAGGATTAAAAACCTAAGGGTAAATCTAAGGCTTCTAACCATTTTTGTTCCTTTCGTCAGAATAAGGAACAAAAACTCAATCTTCCCCCCAAGAAGTCTGCTTCCAATTGGAAGCCTTCCTCAAGTTGGACTAAATCCAAGCCATTTAGGAAACCAAAGTCGGCCCTTAAGTCTGCATGAAGGTGCGGCCCTCATTCCAGCTCAGCTGGTAGGGGGCAGATTAAGGTTTTTCAAAGATATTTGGATAAAATCTGGCCAAAATCAATGGATTCAGAGCATTGTCTCTCAAGGGTATTGAATAGGATTCAGAGTAAGACCTCCTGTGAGAAGATTTTTTTCTCTCACGTATCCCAGTTAATCCAGTAAAAGCTCTGGCTTTCCTGAAGTGTGTTCAGACCTGGAGTCTTCAGGGGTTATCATGCCAGTTCCTCCTCATGAACAAGGTTTGGGGTTTTATTCAAATCTATTCATTGTACCAAAGAAGGAAAATGTATTCAGACCAGTTCTGGATCTGAAAAATTTTGAATCGTTATGTAAGAGTACCAACTTTCAAGATGGTGACTATAAGGACTATTCTGCCTTTTGTTCAGCAAGGACATTATATGTCCACAATAGACTTGCAGGATGCATACCTTCATATTCCGATTCATCCAGAACATTATCAGTTTCTGAGATTCTCTTTTCTAAACAAGCATTACCAATTTGTTGCTCTTCCATTTGACCTAGCAACAGCTCCAAGAATCTTTTCAAAGGTTCTGGGTGCCCTACTCTCTGTAATCAGAGAACAGGGTATTGTGGTGTTTCCTTATTTGGATGAAATCTTGGTATTAGCTCAGTCTTTGCGTACTGCAGAATCTCACATGAATCAACTAGTGTTGTTTCTTTGGAAACATGGTTGGAGGATCAATTTACCAAAAGTTTCTTGATTCCTCAGACAAGGGTCACCTTTTTAGGCTTCCAGATAGATTCAGTGTCCATGACTCTGTCTCTAACAGATAAGACATTTAAAATTGGTTGCAGCATGCCAGCACCTTCAGTCTCAGTCATTCCCTTCAGTGGCTATGTGCATGGAAGTTTTAGGTCTCATGACTGCAGCATCGGACGCGATTCCCTTTGCTCATTTTCACATGAGACCTCTACAGCTTTGTATGCTGAATCAATGTACGACACTCTCTGACATGATGGATAGATCACCATCGTTTAGTTCAAGGGGCTTCTTTTGTTCGGCCAACCTGGACTGTGATCACAACAGATGCGAGTCTTTCAGGTTGGGGAGCTGTTTGGGGATCTCTGACAGCACAAGGGGTTTGGAAATCTCAAGAGGCGAGATTACCAATAAATATTTTAGAACTCCTTGCAAATCTCAGAGCTCTTCCATTTTGGCCTCTGCTAAAGAGAGAACCGTTCATTTGTTTTCAGACAGACAATATCACAACAGTGGCATATGTCAATCATTAGGGTGGGACTCAGTCCCCAAGCTATGAAAAAGTATCTCGGATACTTGTTTGGGCGGAATCTAGCTCTTGTCTAATCTCTGCGGTGCTTATCCCAGGTGTAGACAATTGGGAGGCGGATTATCTCAGCCGCTAGACTTTACATCCAGAGGAGTGGTCTCTCCATCCAGATGTGTTTTCTTAGATTGTTCAGTTGTGGGGTCTTCCAGAGATAGATCTCATGGCCTCTCATCTAAACAAGAAACTTCCCAGATACCTGTCCAGGTCCAGGGATGTTCAGGCGGAAGCAGGGAATGCGCTGACACTTCCTTGGTGTTATCATCCTGCTTAGATTTTCCCGCCTCTAGTTCTTCTTCCAAGAGTGATCTCCAAAATCATCATGGAACAATCATTTGTGTTGCTGGTGGCTCCAGCATGGCCACACAGGTTTTGGTATGCGGATCTGGTTTGGATGTCCAGTTGCCCGCTTTGGCCACTTCCGTTCGGCCAGACCTACTATCTCAAGGTCCGTTTTTCCATCAGGATCTCAAATCATTAAATTTGAAGGTATGGAAATTGAACGCTTAGTACTAAGTCATAGAGGTTTCTCTGACTCAGTGATTAATACTATGTTACAAGCTCGTATATCTGTTTCTAGAAAGATTTATTATAGAGTTTGGAAGACTTACATTTCATGGTGTTCTCATAAATTCTCCTGGCATTCTTTTAGAATTCCTAGAATTTTACAGTTTCTTCAGGACGGTTTGGATAAGGGTTTGTCTGCAAGTTCCTTGAAAGGACAAATCTCCGCTCTTTCTGTTTTATTTCACAGAAAGATTGCTATACTTCCTGATATACACTGTTTTGTACAGGCTTTAGTTCTTATTAAGCCTGTTGTTTAATCAATTTCTCCTCCTTAGAGTCTTAATTTGGTTCTGACGGCTTTACAGGTTCTTCTATTTGAACCTATGCATGTTTTGGACATTAAACTACTTTCTTGGAAAGTGTTGTTCCTTTTGGCCATCTCTTCTGCTAGAAGAGTTTCTGAGTTATCTGCTCTTTCTTGGGAGTCTCCTTTTCTGATTTTTTTCATCAGGATAAGGCAGTTTTGTGGACTTCTTTTTAATTTTTACCTAAAGTTGTGAATTCTAACAACATTAGTAGAGAAATTGTTGTCCCTTCCTTGTGTCCTAATCCTAAGAATTCTTTGGAAAGTTCCTTACATTCTTTGGATGTGGTACGAGCTTTGAAATATTATGTGGATGCTACTAAAGATTTCAGGAAGACTTCCAGTCTATTTGTTTTATTTTCTGGTCCTTGGAAAGGTCAGAAGGCTTCTGCTATTTCCTTGGCTTCTTGATTGAAACTTTTGATTCATCAAGTTTATTTTAAGTCGGGTCAGGCCCCTCCTCAGAGAATTACAGCTCATTCTACTAGATCAGTCTCCACTTCGTGGGCTTTTAAGAATGAAGCTTCAGTTGATCAGATTTGCAAAGCGGCAACTTGGTCCTCTTTGCATTCATTTACTAAATTCTACCGTTTTGATGTATTTGCTTCTTCGGAAGCAGTTTTTGGTAGAAAAGTTCTTCAGGCAGCTGTTTCAGTTTGATTCTTCTGCTTTTGATTTAAGTTTTCTTTCATGTAATTAGCAAGAGTCCATGAGCTAGTGACGTATGGGATATACATTCCTACCAGGAGGGGCAAAGTTTCCCAAACCTTAAAATGCCTATAAATACACCCCTCACCACACCCACAAATCAGTTTTACAAACTTTGCCTCCTATGGAGGTGGTGAAGTAAGTTTGTGCTAGATTCTACGTTGATATGCGCTCCGCAGCAGGTTGGAGCCCGGTTTTCCTCTCAGCGTGCAGTGAATGTCAGAGCGATGTGAGGAGAGTATTGCCTATTTGAATGCAATGATCTCCTTCTACGGGGTCTATTTCATAGGTTCTCTGTTATCGGTCGTAGAGATTCATCTCTTACCTCCCTTTTCAGATCGACGATATACTCTTATATATATACCATTACCTCTGCTGATTTTCGTTTCAGTACTGGTTTGGCTTTCTACAAACATGTAGATGAGTGTCCTGGGGTAAGTAAGTCTTATTTTCTGTGACACTCTAAGCTATGGTTGGGCACTTTTTTTATAAAGTTCTAAATATATGTATTCAAACATTTATTTGCCTTGACTCAGGATGTTCAACATTCCTTATTTTCAGACAGTCAGTTTCATATTTGGGATAATGCATTTGAATCAATCATTTTTTCTTACCTTAAAAAATTTGACTTTTTCCCTGTGGGCTGTTAGGCTTGCGGGGGCTGAAAATGCTTCATTTTATTGAGTTATTCTTGGCGTGGACTTTTTTGGCGCAAAAATTTTTTCTGTTTCCGGCGTCATACGTGTCGCCGGAAGTTGCGTCATTTTTTGACGTTCTTTTGCGTCAAAAGTGTCGGCGTTCCAGATGTGGCGTAATTTTGGGCGCCAAAAGCATTTAGGCGCCAAATAATGTGGGCGTCTTATTTGGCGCTAAAAAAATATGGGCGTCACTTTTGTCTCCACATTATTTAAGTCTCATTATTTATTGCTTCTGGTTGCTAGAAGCTTGTTCACTGGCATTTTTTTCCCATTCCTGAAACTGTCATTTAAGGAATTTGATCAATTTTGCTTTATATGTTGTTTTTTCTATTACATATCGCAAGATGTTCCACGTTGCAACTGAGTCAGAAGATACTTCAGGAAAATCACTGCCCGGTGCTGGAGCTACCAAAGCTAAGTGTATCACTTTTGGTATCTGTTCCTTCAGCTGTTGTTTGTATTAAATGTTATGACAAACTTGTTAATGCAGATAAAATTTCCTTTAGTACTGTTACATTACCTGTTGCTGTTCCGTCAACATCTAATACTCAGAGTGTTCCTGATAACATAAGAGATTTTGTTTCTAAATCCATTAAGAAGGCTATGTCTGTTATTTCTCCTTCTAGTATACATAAAAGTCTTTTAAAACTTCTCTTTTTTCAGATGAATTTTTAAATGAACATCATCATTCTGATACTGATAATGGTTCTTCTGGTTCAGAGGTTTCTGTCTCAGAGGTTGATGCTGATAAATCTTCATATTTATTTAAAATGGAATTTATTCGTTCTTTATTTAAAGAAGTATTAATTGCATTAGAAATAGAGGATTCTGGTCCTCTTGATACTAAAACTAAAGTTTAAATAAGGTTTTTAAATCTCCTGTAGTTATTCCAGAAGTGTTTCCTGTCCCTGATGCTATTTCTGAAGTAATTTTCAGGGAATGGAATAATTTGGGTAATTCATTTACTCCTTTTAAAACTTTTTAAGCAATTATATCCTGTGCCATCTGACAGATTAAAGTTTGGGACAAAATCCCTAAGGTTTATGGGGCTGTCTCTACTCCTGCTATATTTTTAGCGGATATTGCTGCAGCTTCAACTTTTTGGTTAGAAGCTTTAGCGCAACAAGTAACAGATCATAATTCTCATAGCATTATTATTCTATAATATGCTAATTATTTTATTTGTGATGCCATCTTTGATATCATTAGAATTGATGTCAGGTATATGTCTCTAACTATTTTAGCTAGAAGAGCTTTATGGCTTAAAACTTGGAATGCTGATATGTCTTCTAAGTCAACTTTGCTATCCCTTTCTTTCCAGGGTAATAAATTATTCGGTTCTCAGTTGGATTCTTTTATCTCAACTGTTACTGGAAGGAAGGGAACTTTTTTACCACAGGATAAAAAATCTGAGGTAAATTTAGGTCTAATAATTGTTTTCGTTCCTTTCATCACAACAAGGAACAAAAGCCTGATCCTTCATCCTCAGGAGCGGTATCAGTTTGGAAACCTTCTTCACTTTGGAATATATCCAAGCCTTATAGAAACCCAAAGCCAGCTCCTAAGTCCCCATGAAGGTGCGGCCCTCATTCCACCTCAGCTGGTATGGGGCAGTTTACGTTCTTTTCAAAGAAATTTGGATCAATTCCGTTCACAATCTCTGGTTTCAGAACATTGTTTCAGAAGGGTACAGAATTGGCTTCAAGTTAAGGCCTCCTGCAAAGAGATTTTTTTCCTTCCCGTGTCCCAGTAAACCCAGCAAAGGCTCAAGCATTTCTGAAATGTGTTTCAGATCTAGAGTTGGCTGGAGTAATTATGCCAGTTCCAGTTCTGGAACAGGGGCTGGGGTTTTATTCTATCTCTGCATTGTACCAAAGAAGGTCAATTCCTTCAGACCAGTTCCGGATCTATCAATATTGAATCGTTATGTAAGGATACCAACATTCAAGATGGTAGCTGTAAGGACTATCCTGCCTTTTGTTCAGCAAGGGCATTATATGTCTACAATAGATTTTCAGGATGCATATCTGCATATTCCGATTCATCCAGTTTCTGAGATTCTCTTTTTTAGACAAGCATTACCAGTTTTGTGGCTCTACCGTTTGGCTTAGCATCAGCTCCAAGAATTTTTACAAAGGTTCTTGGTGCCCTTCTGTCTGTATTCAGAGAACAGGGTATTGGTATTTCCTTATTTGGACGATATCTTGGTACTTGCTCAGTCTTCACATTTAACAGAATCTCATACAAATCGACTTGTGTTGTTTCTTCAAGATCATGGTTGGAGGATCAATTTACTAAAAAGTTCATTGATTCCTCAGACAAGGGTAACCTTTTTAGGTTTTCAGGTAGATTCAGTGTCTATGACTCTGTCTTTGTCAGACAAGAGAAGTCTAACATTGATATCAGCTTGTCAAAACCTTCAGTCACAATCATTCCCTTTGGTAGCCTTATGCATGGAAATTTTAGGTCTTATGACTGCTGCATCGGACGCGATCTCCTTTGCTCATTTTCACATGCGACCTCTTCAGCTCTGTATGCTGAACCAATGGTGCAGGGATTACTCAATTAATATCTTTAAAACCGATTGTACGACACTCTCTGACGTGGTGGACAGATCACCATCGTTTAGTTCAGGGGGCTTCTTTTGTTCTTCCGACCTGGACTGTAATTTCAACAGATGCAAGTCTTACAGGTTGGGGAGCTGTGTGGGGGTCTCTGACAGCACAAGGGGTTTGGGAATCTCAGGAGGTGAGATTACCGATCAATATTTTGGAACTCCGTGCAATTTTCAGAGCTCTTCAGTCTTGGCCTCTTCTGAAGAGAGAATCGTTCATTTGTTTCCAGACAGACAATGTCACAACTGTGGCATACATCAATCATCAAGGAGGGACTCACAGTCCTCTGGCTATGAAAGACGTATCTCGAATTCTGGTTTGGGCGGAATCCAGCTCCTGTCTAATCTCTGCGGTTCATATTCCAGGAATAGACAATTGGGAAGCGGATTATCTCAGTCGCCAAACATTGCATCCGGGCGAATGGTCTCTTCACCCAGAGGTATTTCTTCAGATTGTTCAAATGTGGGAGCTTCCAGAAATAGATCTGATGGCGTCTCATCTAAACAAGAAACTTCCCAGGTATCTGTCCAGATCCCGGGATCCTCAGGCGGAAGCAGTGGATGCATTATCACTTCCTTGGAAGTATCATCCTGCCTATATCTTTCCGCCTCTAGTTCTTCTTCCAAGAGTAATCTCCAAGATTCTGAAGGAATGCTCGTTTGTTCTGCTGGTAGCTCCGGCATGGCCTCATAGGTTTTGGTATGCGGTTCTTGTCTGGATGGCCTCTTGCCATCCGTGGACTCTTCCGCTAAGACCAGACCTTCTGTCGCAAGGTCCTTTTTTCCATCAGGATCTCAAATCCTTAAATTTAAAGGTATGGAGATTGAACGCTTGATTCTTGGTCAAAGAGGTTTCTCTGACTCTGTGATTAATACTATGTTACAGGCTCGTAAATCTGTATCTAGAGAGAGATATATTATAGAGTCTGGAAGACTTATATTTCTTGGTGTCTTTCTCATCATTTTTCTTGGCATTCTTTTAGAATTCCAAGAATTTTACAATTTCTTCAGGATGGTTTAGATAAAGGTTTATCCGCAAGTTCTTTGAAAGGACAAATCTCTGCTCTTTCTGTTCTTTTTCACAGAAAGATTGCTAATCTTCCTGATATTCATTGTTTTGTACAAGCTTTGGTTCGTATAAAACCTATCATTAAGTCAATTTCTCCTCCTTGGAGTTTGAATTTGGTTCTGGGGGCTCTTCAAGCTCCTCTTTTTGAACCCATGCATTCATTGGACATTAAATTACTTTCTTGGAAAGTTTTGTTCCTTTTGGCGATCTCTTCTGCCAAAAGAGTCTCTGAATTATCTGCTCTTTCTTGCGAGTCTCCTTTTCTGATTTTTCATCAGGATAAGGCGGTGTTGCGAACTTCTTTTGAATTTTTACCTAAGGTTGTGAATTCCAACAACATTAGTAGAGAAATTGTGGTTCCCTCATTATGTCCTAATCCTAAGAATTCTAAGGAGAAATCGTTGCATTCTTTGGATGTTGTTAGAGCTTTGAAATATTATGTTGAAGCTACTAAGTCTTTCCGAAAGACTTCTAGTCTATTTGTTATCTTTTCCGGTTCTAGAAAAGGCCAGAAAGCTTCTGCCATTTCTTTGGCATCTTG